>NW_020539726.1:13197360-13227012 GCF_003426905.1 Ctenocephalides felis
TTCATTTCGTCCATACAAGTAATTATGTTTTTTGACGCTCCGTTATTTAAATCGGACTGCTCCGTTATCTCAAAAACTGAAATACTATCTCCGAAACCACTTTGTGCCCCGTATCTCCGAAACCAAACCTGCCTCTGCCAAAAACTAATTAGTACCTCTCCTTATCAATAAGAATAGAATGTTTTTTGAACTATTCAAATCGGTTGATCCGTGTTTGCTTTGCCAAAAACCAATCAGCACGTCTCCTTATCAGTAGGAATCAAATGTTTTTTGAACTATTCAAATTGGTTGATCCGTGTTTGCGATATCGTCGACGAAAATTTGTATCCGCACACACACACACGCATACAAACACACACATATATCCATTTTTTGTAAGTATGGTATGCCAAAATGTTCCAAAACCTCTGAGACGTAAAGATATATAAAAAATTTCATTTTCGATTTTTTTGCGATTACTGTAACTTACCCCACGGGAAGAAAAATAGGTCAAAAAAATTTCTTCAGTGCTTGTCGAGGAAAACACTATCAAAACACAAGTGTTTTCAAGTAGATTCAGAAATAAAATATTTATACAAGGTTGTAGGGTGTAGGGATACTGATAAGTTCAGTGATTGCAATGATATGAAAAGTGAATTATTATTCTCATAATGCACAAAACTAGTCAAAATACTAGATCACGTTATTGTAGAATATTATAATTTTTTTTTCGAAATTATTAAAATATTAAAAAATTGAATTAAACACTCATAGATGTTCGCGAAACACAAAAAAGTCTTGCCTCTGGGCGTATTGTGGGTGGTGAAGCTGTGAGCATTGAAGACTATGGATGGCAAGTTTCTCTACAACGTTTTGGCAGTCATTTCTGTGGAGGATCTATAATATCCAGTAGATGGATTCTTTCAGCTGCTCATTGCTTTTATGGGTACAAGTTCATTTGTTTTACTTTCATAAGCAATCTTTATTAATTTACTGCTATAATTAAATATTAGAACGTTATTTCCGATTGGATTCTCTGCGAGAGCCGGCAGCAGTACTGTGAATTCAGGAGGAACTGTGCATACAATTTTGTATTGGTATATTCATCCAAATTATGATTCACAAAGTACAGACTTTGATGTTTCTGTAGTTCGACTATTATCTTCTTTAAATTTGAATGGAGGTTCTATTCGACCGGCTAGGTTAGTGGATTCTGGAACTGATTTGCCAGCCGGTGAGATGGTTACAGTAACTGGATGGGGACGACTTTCGGTAAGAATATTTTTTCAAGTACATGACCTAATATTTATTCTTCTTAATAATATAGGGTGAAGTCCCCAAGTGGCGGTCACCTAAGGTTATTTATAAATAAATCAAAAAATGTTTTAAGAGATGTTTATTAAATTATGATTTACGTTAGATAACAAAGTTAGAAATCAAACTAAATTAACAAAACCGCAAAAATTGCTAAAAATAATTAATACTATCAATCAAACTTTGCTATCAAAAATGATTTTGAACAGTGGCACTTAGTACCAGACATTTCAAAATAACCTGCATTGATTACATATGTAGCCATCTCCACACTTTGAAATGTCTGCACATGTGTCTTTGACGAATATTCTTAGATATTGTAAAAAAAGTCACTATTCATCCAACCTTTTGGCTGGGCCACACTGATGCTCTCAGCTGGTGCATTCACAATAAGCTTTTCATTCTTTGACTAGGAAATACGAAGAATGGGGGTATGTAGTAACCGTTAGCACTCATACAGAACAAAATTGAATAATTGGAATAAATTACGTAAATTCTCACAAGAAATATCAATACGTTTACTGTCCGGCACTAAGGCACGACTTAGTGTCCGGTGCTTATGGACAGACATTTTCGTTCATTTGATGGCACCTACTAAAATTGGTTAAAAAATCTAATGATATTCTACCATTTTACGGATAACAATCAAATACAACTTTTATCTTTGCATACCACTCAAATGTAAAAAAACGTATATTTATATGCTAAAATTACTTCCATCGATATTTAGGTGACGCCGTGATTTTGCGACTAAAACAGCAAAGGGTTGCTACCGCCGTGGCCGTCTGCGTCACAGTTGAGTCTTGGCGCGTAATCCTGCACCTGTGTGCCCCCCGCGCCCCTTTCACTTGTATTTTGAAATAAAAAGATTTATACTCGCTTAAATAATACGAGTTAAATAGAGTGTCCGTCCTTGTTGCCGTCCGGCGTTACGGGACTTCCCCCTACTCACATGAAAATAGAAAACAACTCAAAGTTAAACTTTTTAAAAATATAACAATTGTAAAAGAGTAATTTGAACGTTTAGATACTCATTTATAAATTTTATAGCTCAATAAAAAATGATAAAAGTGTAAGTCTAATTAAGAATATGTGCTCGAAAAAATAAGGCATATATAATAGTTTTATTGTAACAATTTATATGCCAGTTTTGAGAAAATTACTTTAAAATAATCAAAAATAGAAACCACAATTAAAAATAGTTTTTTTTATATAGTGAACTTTTTAGCATTCAAATATTTTTACGATATTACGTAAAATATCATTTCAAATAGCTTATTTATTTAAGAACAATTAAAATATTTTTTTTTTCTTATTGAATAAGTTATTCTATTTTTCATGGGCAACTAGGTAATATGCATATATTAACTAGAAGGACTTTAAAGAAAATTGCTGCATATATTATATAAACAATTACTTTCAAAATAGGTAGCATTTAAATTCTGTACATTCTTAACAATGAGTAAATCTTTTTTTGTCTTTATAAAATATCGATAATTAACAAATAATATTGTTTCTCTTATTATTAGGAAAATACTTCTGTTCCCTCGCCATCAACTCTTCAAGGAGTTACAGTACCAGTTGTAAGTAATTCGGAATGTCAACAACAATTGCAAAATCAGACAATCACTGACAAGTAAGTCCCTATTAATTAATATAAAATACAACTAAAATGAAGCAATTTCAATTATTCAGAGAATAAAATATTGAGAAAATTGTCACACTTATAAAGAATCAGATTTTAGTTCTTTGGCATTTCCTATTGTATACTCTCTGATTTCAAATAAAAGAATAAGGGCATATTGAATTTATTACATCTATGTTTTCAGTATGTTTTGTGCTGGTGAATTAGAAGGAGGAAAGGACTCTTGTCAAGGAGACAGTGGTGGTCCCATGGTTGACAGCGAGGATACTCAAGTAGGAATTGTATCCTGGGGAATAGGATGTGCTAGACCCAATTTACCAGGAGTTTATACGCGAATTGCTTCATCGCCAATTAGAGATTTCATAAGACGAATAACCGGAGTTTAATATTATTTTATACATTTTTGACAAATATGAGAACTAATGAGAACTGTTGTATTGCTATAATTCTTTGCAACATTGTGCATGAATAAATTATAAATGTAATTGTTAACATGTTGTATCAATACAAGATCATTCCACATTAAATTAAATTAACGGAATATTAATTAAAAAATATCTGATTATAGACAGTTTGCTAAATTGCAGTTTTAATAATTATGACTTATAAAAGCAGATCAATTATTATCAATTTCAATCAAATCAATTTTCAATTATTGTACAATCAAAAATTTAGAAAAATGGGTTCACTATTAATTGTACGTAGAATAAAAATAGGCGTTTGATGAATTTAATGAAAGTATGAAAAAGTAAATTAAAATATATCGTATCTTTAGAAAACGTTTCATTATTTATTATTTTTATGTATATGAATACTTAGAAATTCATTAAAAAGAGTGCGCGTAAGATTCACACGCGTTTGAAGTTATAGTTTTTTGCTATTGTACGAAATGGGATTTAATTTTGAACAATGTTTATTAGTAATATGATAACACTCGTGATGCACACATTTGTCAACCTTTGTCAAATAAATTATATATTTATAATACTATTAAAATATTTATAATGTTTGAAAATATTAATGTAATTAATGTCACACTTCAGACATAATCGGTTTGTCATTGTAATTAGCATTATAACTTGAACCTTTATTAGAAAAATTGCTGA
Organism: Ctenocephalides felis; assembly: GCF_003426905.1. Classification (NCBI taxonomy): domain Eukaryota; kingdom Metazoa; phylum Arthropoda; class Insecta; order Siphonaptera; family Pulicidae; genus Ctenocephalides; species Ctenocephalides felis. The sequence goes on from NW_020539726.1 coordinate 13,201,405, forward strand.
TTGATAAATTCTATAACATTCGTTCACACAGTAAACTTGAATAATCTTAAATGATTTCATTAACACTATCAAGAAATAAATTGCATAGATGTCCATTATGAAGACACAAACTACTGTTGTGCATGATTTCTTGTTTAGTGTAATAATATGAAATCAATTTATTCTTCATTATTTATAAAAATATGCAACTATGTAATACTTAATAGCCAACATGATTGAAAAACATATTATTTTCCTCTAACTTCCAAAAGTGTCAGATATAATTCTAAAAAGATTCAATATTTTTTATTATCTATACAAATGCAGTGAATTATTATGTTAAACAAAGCCTAAAGAAATATTGTTTTTACAATTTCACTTGTCATGTAATTGTGTTTGAAGAGCTTCATGTAATGAATATTAACATACATTCAGTAACTGCTTGTTTTTTTTTACTATTTCGCTGGCGATACAGTCTCATTTTTCGAGCAGCTTTTGCTATAAAAATAATTTTCATTTTAATAACCTCAAAAATATATAGTAACCACGAGTAATACAAATTACTTCAATAAACTTACGTTTCTTACACGTCAGATTTTTCATTCGTTTTATTATTTTCACTATAATTATTTATGCGGGACGGAATAAAATATTCTTCCGATCCATACATTTTTTAATAACTCAAATCTTGTACTACTATTTAACCTTAAAATGCAATGACATGAAACACCAAAAAATGAACAATATGCTTCACGCTTTCGGTGACGTACGCATACAAAAAAGCTTCGCACATGATACGACGACCAATCACAATCGACCCGTATAGAAATGATATCATCGAGAGTGAATGACGAATCATTGGCACTCGACTCGAAAAATGATCATTCGACAAATGCACATCAAATTATCAGATATTTTATAAAGATTTTCATAATGTGTAAACATTTTGTGTAAAATTTTTTGGGTTCCTTATCAAGATTTTTAGTTACTGCACGGAAAGTATCAGCAATTTGCCTTAAGGCACGATGACATGCACCACTATAGTTTATCATTTAATTATGTATTACTTGATTGATGCTATATGTACCTATGCCTAAATAATAATATTAAGATTACACAAAGAAAACCCGTTGTTTTTGTTTCCTTGACAAAATAGAAATATATTTCTATTTTCTAAATGAAAATAGCTATTTGGATTGCAAAAAAGGCAAAATATTATTGGCATTAAGAAAAAGGACAACTATCGGATTGTCTTCTAAAGCATTAGTACCAAAAACTTTTGGTTTGTCTTGTAATAGCCATTAGTAAATAACAGTACAAGTAATAGAGATTACAGAATTTCAGAAACCAATATATATATATATATATATATATATTAACAAAGTCTAATAATCGGGCATAACATCAATAAAAAACATGAATTTCTTTCAAAAATTTATTTTAAATCCATACGTTTCGGCTACAATCCTAGCCTTCATTCAGTGGAAACTAAAAATAAAATTAAAAACTAAAACAATTGAATTGGAGTGAAAAGAAAAAATAAAATAGTAATTAGTACTTACAATTAGTAGATCTTAGTGTTAAATTGGAAAATTTTAATAATCCATGGTATTAGGATATGGTAATGCACTACACTATGTATTATAAACATTAACTTGAAATTACACAAATATTTTTGATACACCTGTTGATTGTGAGTGTAATGTATTTTAAACTAACTTTTTGTAAACTATTGTATTGGGAACTATTACTAATGAATTGGAATTTTTTAATGTCTATTTCGTAAAATTTAGGAACAATTTTTTCTTTGCGACATCTTAATAAAAACACTTGTTTGTTGAAATTTATGATAAGTTTGGAATTGAGCTTAGAAATTTTTTTAAATTGTGAAAAAATGTAGAACCCGTAATTGCGCCTAATAAATTCAAAAAATGACAGGTTGTGATCTGCAAAATGATTTTGCTTTCCTTGTAACCTCCAAATGTTGTGCTGTAGAGTGACCATTTTCCTATTATAATGACGTAGTGGGTTCCATGGATAATAATTGTGTAGTTGGAATTTAGTATTTTATCTTGTATAAAGTACTGAGAGTAATGAATCCTTTTTTCAGCCCAGGAAAAATATTTTGTATGATTCTGAATTTGATGTTGACATATGTATTAACAAAGTCTAATAATCGGGCATAACATCAATAAAAAACATGAAATAACCCTAGTAGAAATGTATCGTGGCTAGAGGGGTAAAATATCGTGGCGCAATATTCGAATCTTGTCTTTAGATGGACCGGGCAATATTTGTTTTCAAAATTATGGAAAATTTGGAAAATTCATCGGAAAAGTGTTTTATATGGTTTATTACAAATAATAAACATGTTTACCAACTGATTTACGCCTCTAATTTTATATTTACACGAATTATACATAATTTTTAAATGTGGGTTTCATGCATTTTTTTTCTGGGCGACCAAGATTCGTTTTTTCAGTATTATCGAACTTGGGAAATACATGGTATTTATAAGGGTCACGAAAAAAATTAACTTTAAATAATTAATTAGCACCAAAATCATGTGTAAGGCTTTTAAAAAGTCATATGTTCGATCGCAATTAATAGTTTGATACATTTTTCTTATAAATTCAATATAAATTTTAAATGTGGGTTTTATGCATTTTTTTTCTGGGCGTCCAAGATTTGTTTCTCCAGTATTATCGAACTTGGGAAATACATGGTATTTATAAGGGTCACGAAAAAAATTAACTTTAAATAATTAATTAGCCACAAAATCATGATTAAAGCTTTTAAAAAGACATATGCTCGATCGTAATTAATAGTTTGATACATATTTCTTTTAAACTCAATATGAATTTTAAATGTGGGGGTTATGCATTTTTTTCTGGGCAACCACGATTCGTTTCTTTAGTATTATCGAACTTGGAAAATATGTGGTCTTTATAAGGGTTACAAAAAAAATTAATTTTAAATAATTGATTAGCACTGAAAACACGATTAAAGCTTTTAAAAGGTCATATGCTCGATCGTAATTAATAGTTTGATACATTTTTTTACATTAATGCCTTTGTGTAAGTGTCAATATTAAAACCAATATGGGCTCCATATAATATATTGATAAACAATATTAAAATCCCATTCAAAACTAATATAAGCTCAATATTGAAAATCAATATATGATTAATATAAATAAACAATATTTACTTCAAATTCAAAATTATTATTTAACCCACATTTAAAAATATTATTTAATTCATATAAAAAACAGAATTTAACTCATTGATAATATCTTAGCTAATACATAGCTAATCATTGATCCGCTCGATCGTAATTAACAGTTTGATATAAATTTTATATGAATTCAATATAAATTGTAAATATTATATTCACATTTATTTTTTCTTTATTATCGAACTTGGGAAATAAGTAACATTTACATTGGTCAAGAAAATAATCAAATTTAAATCATCAATTAACACCAAAAACATCAATAGCGACTCTTAAAAAACATATTTTTGATCAGAATTAATTAATTAAAGCTAAAATAATTAAATCCATTATTAAACGTGAAGATATGCAAAAATCTTCATTTTCGATTTTCGTCTCATTACTATAAATACCCTAGGGGAAGTTAAAAAAGCAATAAATAATTTAACTATATTGTATTTATTTATTAACTATATTATTTAACGACATTGTAAGTATGTCATCATTCAGTAAACAAAACAAAAATAAAATTATACAAGATTGTAGTAGTAAAAAAGTACCAGAATAATTAACAAACTTAAATAATGTCAGTACGTACCGCACTGAGAAAGAAAAATTAAACAAAATGTTTGATAAAAAAAAATCAAAACTTCGAATAAAATAAATGTTAAATAATGAAATTTTGTAGTTAGTCACATGACTTGCTTAAATTTGTTTTTTTCTAGTTTGGTATGTATTAATATTATTTAAATCTGTTATCATCTGTTAAATCTGTTAATATATCGATTTATATTTATAAATATAGACGTTTTAAAAATATTCTGAAATTGCACTACATACATGTATATGGTTTATGTAAGAACATCTGGTTTTTGAGAATGTCTCTTCTTTCTTTCATATAACCGATATTTGTATAAGGCTATCTCGCTTCGTGTACGGTCCTTCGTACGAATCGTTGTCCTCCGTCCTCGGTGTTTCTAGAAGACGACTACCTAACTATATGTCAGTTGTGGTCAAAATTATTTTATACGTATTTTATGAACTAATATTATATCATTGCACTTTTGTTTTAATTATTTATTCTTACATTTTTAATAGCAATTATTATTTATATTACTATACTAGTTTATTATTTACATTAATGTTATTTAAGAGTAAAAGTTTAATTAAAAAATTATTTAAAGGCAAAAGAAGTCTTCTTTAAATTTATTACTGTGTACATAGTAAATAATGTGATTATAAAAAATGCTTGTTGGTTAGTTCTTGAAGAAGGAAAGAATCCATAAGCCCATAACGTAGGATAAAATAAGTGAAATATTATTATGGTTTGTGAAGATAAAATTTATTTAATATAATTCAGCAAAAAAAATTAATAATAAATATAAACATTAAAAATTTTCTAAATGTAAACATATTTGATATAATGATAATTAATAGCAATTTTATTAATTTTGTTTTGAATATTTTCTAAGTAACGTTTCACTGATTATGCAATTTACTAACTCTCTCATATTGAAATAAATGAAAAGGGAGTTATGGATATACTTTACTGACTACTACACTGAATAAACTAATAACAACAAATTAATGAGCGTATACTTTGTAACATAAAATGATACAAAAACATAAAAATACATAAAAATATGTTAGAACCGCCCTTTGATTAACAATGCTCTAAGTCTACTGCATCAGCATCGAACAAAGCGCAGAACCTCGCATTTTTCAATAGTATGAAATTCGTTACGCAGTGCATTTAGCAATTCTTGTTGAATTTAGAAATTATTATAATATTAAAATATATCATAATATATAGTAAGTCTGGAAAAATGTGAATATTTAGTGAAAAATAAAATGATCTATAATATCAAATGATAATTGGCTAAAAAACATATTTTGTGAACAGTTTATAATTAAAATCAAGCGGTTAATTAACATAATTTTGAGTTTTATGTTTAAGGTACGTAAGTATATTCATTACTTATATTATATAAACAACATACATATTTAGTAAACAATGATGTATTTTATATATTCTAGATTGACTAAATTGAAATGGATGTAAAATCAGCTGTAATATAAAAACTATCACATAGCAAAAATGATTTGATTTAATAAAAGGTAATAAAATATAACAAACTTATTAAATGCAGACTTTTCAATAATTATTATCGCTTTTGAATATTTGATATTCGTATTTCCATCAACAGTTTTTTGTTTTAATTTAAAATTATAATTGTACTGTTTTAAATTAATGTTAAAATTTTATATTAACTGTATTTTTAATTATTTCAGATTTAACTGTGATCGAGTTCTAGAAAATAGTAGTTTTCAATAAACTACAATGCCAGAAATGTTTTTTTTTATTAAAAGCTAAGTAATTGAATTTATGATGAGTTATAAAATCAAATATTCCAGAAATATTGCTAAAAATATAATAAATTTTATCTTATTTCAGATGTAATCGTGATCGAATGCAAGAAAATGGTAAATAAAATGTGTGAAAATATCCAAATAATATAAGAATTTCCATCACTAATAAATACTTATAAATAGACAATTAAGGCGATAGGATTAACAAAGATGAGATTATGATTTACCATTAAGATCCTCCAAATTATTATAATGACTGAAATATTTTGATTGTTCTATATCTTATTATCATAATGTGTAAATTGTTAATAAAATTATTAAGATTCAATACATAAACTATTTAAAAATGTATGTATTCATTTAGAATAAATAAACTTTTATTATCAATGAGTTAAATACTGTTTTTCTATATAAACTAAATAATATTTTTAAATGTGGGTTAAATAATAATTTTGAATTTGGGGTAAATATTGTTTATTTATATTGAGCTTATATTGGTTTTCAATATTGGGCTTATATCAGTTTTGAATGGGATTTTAATATTGTTTATCAATATTGGTTTTATATGGGGCCTATATTGGTTTTAATATTGGATTTATATGGGAAAATGTTAACAGAATAATATTATAGCAATATTGGTAAACAATATAGAGCCCATAAAAAGTACAATATTGCGCCACGATTCGTTTCTACTAGGGAAATAAATAAAATTTTCCAATTTAACACTAAGATCTAATAATTGTAAGTACTAATTACTATTTTATTTTTTCTTTTCACTCCAATTCAATTGTTTTAGTTTTTAATTTTATTTTTAGTTTCCACTGAATGAAGGCTAGGATTATAGCCGAAACGTATGGATTTAAAATAAATTTTTGAAAGAAATTCATGTTTTTTATTGATGTTATGCCCGATTATTAGACTTTGTTAATACATATGTCAACATCAAATTCAGAATCATACAAAATATATATGTATATATATATATATATATATATATATATCAAACAAATATTTTCAATTCTTTGTTACATCGAACTCTTGATACAGAAATACTTTTAATATAAGATAGTCTATCAAAAAGGGTTAGTTTTATGATATAAAATTTTTATTTTTAATATTATTTATATTTTTTCATTAAATAACATTTCTCTTTCTTTCAACAAAGTCTTTCGAAAGGCCTTTAAAATGATATTTTCTGCGAAACCGTATTATATGATATTAAGGATTCTGAAAAAACGATTGCTTGTGAATAGGGCTTTCATGAATTTTTCAGTAAATATATCAAAAGATACAAATGTTTTCAAATATATTATTAGATTAAAACCTTATTAAAACCACAAAACAATTATAAACAAAAACTGTATGTAAGTATTGACATATATTGAGTGATGTTGTACAACATAACATTTCATTATCAATCGATGAAGGCTGAAAAAAATATTTAAATTATATGAAATAATTATAAACAAATTTTTAACATAATATTTGAATTTGACCGAAATTAAAAACTGCCTATTATCGGTTTAATTGTCTCAAATTTTTGATAAGATATAAAATAATGAATAATTGAACATAGAAAAAAGAAAAACATATATTAAATGATAATGTGACGTCAACAATAAAATATCTATTGAAAACAACAACATGAAATATCTATAAAAACAACTACACTTTTCTTTACTTTCAGTTAGTAAAAATCTTTCAAAGAATGAAAAATTTATCATTTATATTCTTAGCATTATGCTGTGCTTTGTCTTCACAAGTGGAATCAAATCGTAAGTAGAAGTTAGTTCAAATTCATAAATTCAAAATAATATTATATTCCATATAATTCAAGTAAGTTTTACTTTATTTTTATAAAATTATAAAGCAAAATGTTTGAGATAGATTCATTTTAAGTATTTTCTCTATTTTTATCAAATAAATTGAATGATTTTCATTCACCATTCATTTATGCACCACCAAGCTGAGTTTATATCTTCTAAATTTTAAACATTGAGTGTTGTAATGTTTTTCTTTTATATAATAGGTTTTAGCTTTATAAAACACTGCTTTATTTTGTAAGCAAATATTATTAATAAAACGTATATTATAATTCGGATTTAGGCTGAATCTCCTAAGGTCTTGTTGACAAATTTTTGTCTTTGAAATTATTCTAAAAAATCCATTAGACTCTTTATAATCATTATTAACTTCCAGTAAGATAAGTTATTGTAATCGCAAAAAAAATTGAAAATAAAAAATGTTATATATCTTTACGTTTCAAATGCATATGAACATTTTGGCGTACTTTAGAAAAAATGGATGTTTGTGTGTGCGGATACAAATTTTCGTCGACGATTTTGGAAACACCAATCAACCGATTTGAATAATTCAAAAAAACATTTGATTTGTATTGGTAAGGAGACTTGCTGATTATTTTTGGCGAAGGCAGGTTTTGCCGTTCCGAAGATACGGGACAAAAAGCGCCAAAAACGGTAACTGAGTTTCTAAGAGAACGAAGTGTCTGATTTTAATAATTAAAAGAACATTTTACTTGTATTGACAAGATGAAGTACTGATTAAATTTTTGGGAAGGCAGGTCCAGCGGTTATGGACTCTCAATAAAAATAAGTTAAAAAAATGTCATTTGGCGGTCAAAAATGTTTATTGGACATATGTACATCAAATTGTGTACACATTTTGTATACAGTTCCGTATCAAGATTATCAATTACGGTACGGGAAGTTCCAGAAATTTGCCTTAAGGTGCGATGACATGCACCCCTCTAGTTATTGCTTTAATATATAAAGCAAAGTTATATGCAAAAAGAAAATGATATTATTTTACTTTTCTCGTTCAATCAAGTCGTGAATTGAAATTGCGTTAGATAGTCAGCTAAATTAAAATATCTATAATTTGCATATAATATATTAAATTTTCAGATGCGAGTATTAGCCAAAAGCGTTTCCCAGAAGGTCGTATAGTAGGAGGTGAACAGGCAAGCATCTATGACTATGGTTGGCAGGTATCACTACAACGTTATGGAAGACACTTTTGTGGCGGTTCCTTAATATCAAGTCATTGGATTCTAACAGCAGCTCACTGCTTTTATGGGTACTTACTTCAAAAAATAATAGTTTGAATTATCTGAATAATCTAAAATACTTTATTTCAGCACCATGTTTCCTATTGGGTTTTCTGCACACGTTGGAAGTGACCGGGTGAACACCGGTGGAAGTTTTCGGACAATAGTATTTTGGATAATTCATCCAAAGTACGATTCACAAACAACGGATTACGATGTTTCCTTAGCTAGAGCTCTTTTCGGGTTCTTTCAAAATGGTGTGACTGTTCGACCTGCAAGATTAGTAGATGCAGGGGCCGAATTACCAGCTGGAGAAATGGTTACTGTTACTGGTTGGGGACAAACATCAGTAAGAACTAAACTTATGAGTAATGCAAAAAGAATATTAATATAAATTTTTAACAAAAATTTATTATTTGATTAGGAAAATGCTACTACACCGCCGCCGACAAATCTTCAAGCAGTCACTATTCCAGTTGTTGATAATGAAACATGCCAAGAGGAATTGGAGGGTGAAACAATTACAGACAAGTAAGTTAAAGAAAAAATCTCAATTTAATATTAAATTTTGATTAACATCTTGCTAATAATATATGACTTTAACTATTGTTTAAAATTTTTACATCACCAACTAACAATATTAGTACTAACAGCAATTGAGTCTGTGTAGTAGTAAGTGCTCGGGATACATAGAAATTTTAGAATGAGAATTTTTCTGATAATCAATCAAATTTATTACTATAAAGAAATTTTAATTGAAATGAGTGGCAATTTAACCCATTTGTGGCTAAGGATGAGTATTCTCCACCTTGGCAGTGTGCCACGAGTCTACTCGTCCTACTTTAAAAATATTCAACATGCAGGCCTTTAAATAAAAACTTGTTGTTTAAAATAAACATAAATATGAATATATAAACCAACGCAGTAGCAACGACATCATATACTTTGAGTCTGGCAGCGATTTGGTTAAAATCAAATTGTGAAAAAAATTAATACAAAATAGTCATTCAAAAGAGATGTTACTATCTATAACATTTATTAATTACAGTATGATATGTGCTGGAGAACTGGATGGTGGAAAAGATTCTTGTCAAGGAGATAGTGGTGGACCGCTAGTGGACAGTGATAAAGTACAAGTTGGAATTGTTTCTTGGGGAATAGGTTGCGCAAGACCGAATAAACCCGGTGTTTATACCCGAATTGCATCGCCAGAAATAAGAAATTTCATACAGAGAATTGCTAATGTTTGATAATAAAAATATAATTCAATAAATTACTATGTATTCAAATTTGCATGTATTTATATATTCATTATAAAATATGTTTTCAGGAATTACATGAGCAGCCTGTTGTCAGGCAACAGAGACAACGATTTTCACTTGGAAATATAGATAGCAATATGTTTCCAAGTGAAAACAGCCCTCATACGTCATTGCTGCACCAATTAAATGCATCACTATCACAATAATTGTAATAATAAATTCAGCACATAGAGATGAGGCAACTGTTTGGGTTGCCATCTATAATAAAACAAATGTAGTTCGTAAGAAATTCATCACAACAGCTCATAGATCCCATAAGTTCTGATCGCTGTTCAAATAAATTAAAAAACAAGGAATTACATAATTATGAAGTATTTTTAAATATCAAATGAGTCATGGCTAGTGATATAATTATAGTCTTTATTAAGAAGTATTTTATCGATTCTCTACTAATACTCAACTTTCTTTACTTTCATTCTGACAACAGTTTTACTTGTCAAATGCAATTGAAATGATTAGAAGCTATTATATAAATAATAAGTACTATTTACCCTTATCCTATAATGGTAAACTCTCATATACAGAACTCACCGTCAAGCCGAAGCAGAGTAATAGATAATAACTACTTATATAAAAAAGTTGCAAAATATTAAGAGCTTTCAAGTACAGCTCATAGATTTAGCCAAACTGTCATCATTTTTTATTATTGTGGCTAAATTTAATTATTTTTCTTCATTTAAACTTTGATACTGTAAACGTAAATAACATTTCTAAGAACACAGTCAAAAATAATAATGCAATTGCCTCACATTTTCAAGAATTAAGACTTTTTGTTAAACTATGAATTTTTAAATATTCTATAAATTTTCATAACTTATCGACCTCCTTTAACAAAATGAACCTAAGTGTTGAAAAGTTTCATCAAAAATTTTCGCATTTAATCTACTCGACAAAAAAAAATAAACAGACATAAAATTAACACAATTTATTCAAGTGAATTTACGTGCATATTCAAAATCATAACAAGTTAATAATCAAAATGTGGACACTTATTTTCTGTAATTTTGGTTTTCTTTGAAATTTGCAATTTGCAACAATAGGTACTTTTATCTTTTCTCTACAGTTGTTTCACTGTTCTAGATTAACCGAAGAAAACATTCAGGCTTAATTTCTTAAGAATTTCTGATTATTTCTTATATATTTATTTTAGTTGCAGTATGTTAGTCAAGTCTGTCAAAATATAAGTTTATTTTAAATTTGCTGTATGATTTGTTTCTGGATCATTTGAAATATTCACAGTGCAACAAATGAATGATGAGGAAAACAAAAATCAAATCTGGTTTTATTCACTATCCATTGCATAAAAAGCTTTAAAATGCATGCGTTAAATGTATAATTAAATGTACAGTTTAGCTTATAGAAATTATTTTTGTATTTCTGATTGCTAAATTAAAGTGAAATAAAAAAAAAATTAAATGTATCACATACTCAACAATGTTAATTATGATGTGAAATACGTCGATAAGATTATAGAAAATAAATAACAAACTTGACAAATAAACTAAAGAATTCCTGTTATGAATAAATAAATTTTAATGAGCCCAACTTTTCGGAAAATTGCACATTTAAAAAGTTGATTGATAAAATCCATGTTATTTTCGTTTATGATTGTTTTGAATAATATATTGTTATATGACGTTCAACATTGTTATTCTGCATAAGATATAAAGGTATACTATTTTAAAATAGTTGTAGATAGCAAAAGTCAATTTAGGGACGAACAATTTATAATGAAGCTTGTTTTGCTGTTGTTTATCGCAATATGTGCTATTTCGAGGACATACACTAAAAGAAATCGTAAGTAATCGTAATTAATTAAATTTAAAGTCATTAACAAATTGTATATTTTATAATGTCAGTAATGAAATACTATTAGTATCGATTATAATTTCTTATGTAAATACCATACTAACTCCTATTTCCTTCTGGGTATTAAGGTACTTACATTATTTTATAAAAATGTTATATGAGAATAACTATGTCTTGAAATTAAACATTATTAGAGCAAAAATCCAGAAAAATATTTATGATAAAATTCGTATTTTAAGGAACTATTTGATAATATATGATTGATGCTTGGAAAAAACTATTTCTTGCAGACGAATCGTAGATATAAATTATATATTAGTACTAATTTATTTAATTATCTGAAAATACTACTTTATTTATTTATACTTACAACTTTTCAATGAAACATTAACTAATTTATATTCAATGTTTATATTATACCCTGTGTATAACTATACACCTGAATTTCAGTCATCCTCAAATTAGAATAGTAGAGTATTTTATAAAAAAAATATTGTTATGAATTTTTTTTTAAATATATTTTTAACAATTACAATTTATTTTAATAATATCAGTTTTGAGTGGAAATTCAAGAGATAATGGTCAGATCGATGATGGGCGCATTATAGGAGGACAAGCAGTAAATATTGCCGATGTTGGTTGGCAGGTTTCTATTCAAGAAGATGGATATCATTTTTGTGGTGGTTCGATTTTATCTGACAGATGGATTGTCACAGCTGGGATATGTTTCGCAAGGTATTCGTAAATTCTGTCACAAATTAAAATCTAGATAAATTTATTTCCAATATGGCAAGAATTTTATTTTTTTCAATAAAAAATTGTGACACATTGAGTCATTCGTCAAATTTAATTAATACATTATACAATTTTATCAACTCGCATTAAGGCACTGGATATAGAAAGAAAATCACTGGTTCTATAGCAAGGATGAGCAACCCACGGCCCGCCGGATGTTTTTTTGCGGCCCGACAAGCATTTCTCAACAACAGATTATTTTTCTAGATATTTTATCAAATACGGTTGTAAAGGCTAATTTTGTCGTCAGCCAAATTCTGGTAAAAGCTGTTGTTCGAAGAAATAGCATTTCTTGATAAAATAAATATTAATTTATTTAAATGTTAGTTTGACAAGCTTCAATGTTGCAAGAAAAATTGAGAACTTGTCCGAGGACATAGCAACAACGCATTTCTAAATTTAAAATGATTAAATAAGTAAATCTTATAAAGTTGCGAGGAATCATCGTAAACTTAGAGACTTCCTGACAATTTAGATCGTGAATATGGCGATTTTCAATACTAAAGTACGTTAGCTCAATAGTGATGCAATGCTTAAAGGAGTATACGACTCAAATGGCGAATTACAATTGTTTTTGGATATGAAATAATAAATAAAGTACTTTCGTCATTTTAGTAATGAAGAATAATATCTTTTGCAGAATCTTGTGTTTCGATTTTCATATTCAAAGAAATAAAATGTGAAATAATTTTAATTGTGATTCCAAATGTTCAAAGCTAACAAGACAGCTGTTTTCATGTAAATGTTTTCTTCGCCATTTAACATGCAAAATAATACAGATATTAAAAATGCATTTTTTCAGTAAACATCGAATTTTTTTATAAATCTTATGTAGCCCTGAGAAATCTTCGCTTTTGAAAAAAAATGCAAATCGAATTATGATATTTTTTTTTGGAAGTACGTATTTGCGCGAACAATTACACTTTGGAACTTACAATTACACAAAGAAAAGTCGCTGAATAATAATTAATTCATTCAGAAAAAAATGTGGATTGAAGATTGTGCCAGCTTTGCAATATTTTGTGCCCCAATTTTGACCATAGATTTATCTTCAGCGGTAAAAGGTACATTGGAAAACATATGGAACACACCCAATCCAGACATCACTTTTTTGTTAATTTCAACCATGAAATTCATAAAAAATTGCCACCTATCAAAATTGAGTAAAACATATCAAAGCTGCATACGCATTGCTACTTTCCGCATTAAAAAAATTAAAATAAAGAAAAAAATCTAAAAAAACGGCTGATATTGATCAGCTTATATAAAAAAACAGTGCCATTTTATTTATTAAAGTTTTCAAGAAAAATTGTTTTTCTTATAAATATTATTTGTTTTCATTTTGTATTACATTATTATACTTTGTTCAATTTTATATTTTTGTTATTGTCTTGTGGCAATTTTGTAATTTTGTTGCAATTACATTATTCCCGTGCTCAGTCAATAAATCTTTTAAATTAACTTTAGATCAGACTTTTGAGTTTATGAGAAAGCTTCAATTTTATTAAAAAATTGCAATTTATTTTTATCATGGCTTGAACGGCCGTAACATTTTTTTTTAAATTTTGTTCTTTATTTTAATTTTTTTATGCGGAATGGAAAACTACACATAACTCCAAATTTTCATTATTTTATAATAGTCATTTTAGTAGTCCAATCATTTTTATATAGCTCGGTATTCGATCAATTAACTATTATCGCCCTTTCTGTGAACGTTTTTAATTGAAATTTGATTAAGATTTTTCTGAGCTTATAAAAAAACTTAAATTTATCCGCTCTAACCGCTGCAACATTTTAAAAATGGCAAGGAAATGGTTACCCCCGATTGCTAACTGATTTGCAGGCTTATCCTATTGTACCATACAAATATTTCATAAGAAGTACATAGTTTTTGAATGTCTCACAAAAAGAGCTATTATAGCAAAAAAAATAGAAATTAAATTTTAAAATCAGGAGATAAAACTTGATTTTTTTTCAGAGTATAAGATAATTACAATATTTAACATATTTATACAATATTCACAGTTTTTAAGCGTTGCAGTAGGCAAATTATCAATGAAATAATATTATAATTATACATTCAGAATTAGTTAGTCATTTCTTATACTAATGATTTTCTAACTAGCTGTAAGTGGAATTCTGTCTTAAGGCAATTAGGGCATCGTGCCTTAAGGCAAATTGCTGGAACTTCCCGTACCAAAAATTATTATTTTTTTTTAAAACGATTAACATTTTTGAAAAAAAATTACTTTGAAAAAATAAGATTTTTGAGAAACTATAAATTGGACAAAAAATTAGTTTTTTTTGAAAAAAAAAATTTAAAAAAAATTTTTTTTCTTAATTTTTTTTTTTTTTTGAAAAAAATTTTTTTTTTCTTTATTTTGACATATTGTGGAAGATCTGAACTTTTTTTTCAAAGCAATCGTACTGCTTTAACTACATAGGGACAAAATATAAAGCGCGTAAGCGCCGCGTCGCTGTCTAACGCATAAGCATTGGTACGGAACCGATAGGAATGTTAACAAAATGTATACTTATTGTTAAAATCTCTATAAAATGTCTGATAATTTGATGTGCATATGTCTAATGATCATTTTTGACCGCCAAATGGCTCATTTTTTTACTTTTTCCTCTGTATCTCCGAAACCACTGGACCTACCTTCATGAAAGTTGTATCGATTCTTCATCAATACAAATAAAATGTTTTTTGAATTATTAAAATCGGACGCTCCGTTCTCTTAAAAACTGAGTTACCGTTTTTGGAACTTTTTGCCCCGTATCTTCGGAACGGCTTGACCTGCCTTTGCCAAAAACTAATCAGCACGTCTCCTTATCAATACGGATCGAATGTTTTTTGAATTATTCAAATCGGTTGATCCGTGCTCCCGAAATCGTCGACGAAAATTTGTATCCGCACATACATACACACACATACATACATACATACACACACACACACACATACACACACACACACACATACATCCATTTTTTTCTAAGGTATGCCAAAATGTTCAGAAACCTCTGAAACGTAAAGATATATAAAAATTTTCATTTTCGATTTTTTTGCGATTACTATAACTTGCCCTACGGGAAGTTAAAAATATATTCTTGATCGGGTCAGCTAGTATATATATATATATATATATATATATACATATATATATATATATATATATATATATATATATATAAATTACGTGCGGCCCGCCATAAAATTTGAAAATTTAAATTGGCCCGTGGGTTAAAAAGGTTGCTCGCCCTTGTTCTATAGCATATTAATTTTCGTAACACCTAATTTAACACAGGGTATAATTCAATTATTTTTAATATTTTATATTGTTCTTAACATTCATCTGACTTCATATTTTTGCTCAATTCTAAAGTGATATTCAAATGATGAGCCGACTCTGCCGCAAAATAGACCAATGTTATGACAAAGCTATGTAAAGTGGCAATTCTCATACAAAATGGTACTAAATAAGAGAAATTCAGTAAAATAACCTTACCGAACAACGCAGAAATTACATAACATGCATAATATATGAGTGATGTTGCATTTTATGTATGAAGCGCCTGATTTCACAGCGAATACATGGCATTTTGACAGTATTTAGTACCATTTTAGTGTCAAAATCGGCCCCTAAATTGACATTAGTCGTATATTATTTATTTTGGTATAGTCTAATTTTAAATCATATGAAAATTGATAATTAGATAATTTACTCAACTTGGGTATGATTTGTTCAAATGATATAATTTTTAGTATTATGCACTCAAAAGTTTCTCTCAAAGTCGTCATATTTGATTTGTAAAATTAATACCAACTCCCATATTATTTGGATTTATGCGCTGTTTTCGCTGTACCAAAGATAAAATTCAATTTGTGTAGAACATCATAATACTTAAATTTTTATGGTTTGGGTGATTATTTTTAAAATTGAAGTAAATATTCAATTACATTAAAATAAGTTGAAAATGATATTTCATTGCTTTTGAATAAATATTCATAAAGGAATTATTGAAATTTTTGAATAAATATTTTAATATAATAACTTCATTTTCTAGATTTTTTTTATTCGAGAGTAATACTATATGTAACTATTATCATATTGCAGAGATATTGTCCTAAGTAGGATTTCAGTGAGAGCCGGTAGCAGTAAATTAACTAGTGGTGGCACAGTAAAAAGATTAGAAGCTTTTTTTGTTCATCCACAATACAACCCACAAACACAAGATAATGATGCTGCCGTTGTTCGTCTTTCATCACCTTTGAGTATAAATAGTGGATCAATCCGGCCCATAAAACTAGTCAATTCTGGTGTAGAATTAAGAGGAGGCACCAAGGTTACAGTTTCTGGATGGGGTAGACTCACGGTAAATATGATCGAAGACTTATAAAATATTATTTATTTGAAATTAAATTATATTAGCGTTTGAAGAGAAAAATGCATAGATTGCTTTTTATGCGTAGAGAAATATATACACCAAGAATTGCATTCATAAGGTCAATTAAATTACAACCGTTACCAAAGCAAGTTCTTACAGGAAATCATTTCTCAATTTCTGATGTTATTTAATATCATTCTTTTTGTCCATTTATTAAGAGCATGATATAAATATAATCATACTTGTAGCTGAAATACTGATTGCTTTTTAGAAAAGGATTTTTTTAAAATTGTAGGAATCACCATCAGAGCTTTCTCCAACACTCCAGGGAGCAACAATAACTGTTATTGACAATCCAACGTGCCAAAGATATTATGTCGCAGATTACGTCATCACAGACAAGTAAATAAAATAAGTAAATTTGTTTTAATTTTTTTTTTGAAATCGACTGAATATATCATGAATATTCTACAATATGTTCTTGGGGTTCTATTCTTAAATTGGATAACTGCAGATCTAATACATAGTACCAAACTGTATTTGCAACATTGCGTATTTTTTCATTTTCCTATAAAGTGAGTTAAAAAGTTATTAGAATTTATGACTAGTGGTTTATGAATTTTGGGTTAGGAACATGAGAATACATATCAATAACTGATAGAATTCACAAACGTCTTTAATATTTAATTAATTCAAATAATGCCCAAAATTCTTTATAAAATTGAAAACAATTCCATCTTAAATTCTGATAGCTATCAGACCTTGTAGTCAATACATATCGACAGCAGACAAATTTGTCAATGCCTTTAATGAGTGGTCTTCAAACAAGTATTTTTCATATTTTCTAACTGTTGAATTTGTTTTAGTATGATGTGTGCAGGATTCATTGAAGGAGGAAAAGGTCCATGCCAAGGAGACACCGGTGGTCCATTAGTCGAAGGCAACAAAACCTTAGTAGGAATTATATCATGGGCATTAGGTTGCGCAAGACCAGCAAGTCCAGGTGTTTACACACGTTTAGCTTCTACCAGCGTCAGAAATTTTATTCGAAGTGTGACCGGCCTCTGATGTGATAAATAATTCATAAATATTCGAAAAAATTATATAAATAAATTATGTAAAGATAAAATATAATTGAAAATAAAATTAATAACACATTGAAAATTGAATAAATGTTATAGAAATCCCTTGTTCTAATTTATAAAATAAATTATTGAAGCATTACCAACTTCTCAATACAACTTGTTTATAGAAAAGCAAAAGGCATCCTCGATTAAAATGAACTCTAAGCGTGAAGAACAAGCGGATACTTTACTTGACACTAATAATACCGTTACTGGCATACGCCGCTCCAGCATAGAACGCGACGACTAAGACTAACTTACGGAAATTACAGACATTACAAAATAAGACACCACGACTCGTACTCAACAAAATAAGGAACCCACTGACTAGACATTACTTCTTTCCAAAATACATACCCAAACAGACGGACGTACCGACAATACTCGACCATATAAAAAAGTTCACCGAAATTTTTTATCTAAAATGTGGGGATCATCTTAATACTAACAACGCGGGTCTCGGGCAGTTTACGAGGGACGTAATTTGGTATGGCAATCACGCCATGCCAAACTATATACTGATCGACCCATAGCGGCAAATGATACTTGGCTTGACACAGATCTTTCTTCAGTGCGAATAAATCTATTATTTTGTTTTTCTTTTTTTTGTATAATTATGTATTATTATAAATAGTGCTATGTAATTTTTTTTAGAGGATAATTTTTCTTTCCTCTTTTTTGTCACACTATTATGAACTTATTTTTAATTTTCAGAATTAATTATTGTTTGCAAAATCATATCCAATGATGGTTACTATACCTACGGGTAAAAAAACCATATTAAAAAATGCAATGTACATACTTACGTTTATTGAAATATATATGTTTTTGACTTGACTTGACTTAAAATGAACTCAGAAATCTTGGAAGCATTTGATTATTAGTAAACTTAATTTGGAAGAATATTACAGCTGTAATTCCTAAAATCTTTAAGATATTTTTCGCATAGTTTTCAATCTATTTTTAAAAAAAATTGTATATAACTATGAAACAAATAAAGTGCTCAGAATCGGCATAAAAAGTGTTCGACAGCTTTTAAATGAAAGCAAATGCAATAAAATGACAGTAAGTGAGAAATAAACACAATCAATGAATTCACCTGAAATTATTATTTGTGTTTTTATTTGAGCAACTTTTATTTGATATTTTACGCTTTCTTAATATATTTTGAATAATATCTAATACGCATTGTTGTGTCCCATCCAGCAACAATATGTAGGTTCTTCCTGCTGCTAAACAAAGCTGTTACCAATCTGTGGAAGCTGATCAGTTAAACAGACGAAAATATTTGATGTATTTATTCATTTCATGATTCCTTTATCTAACTTCAACAACTGAATAATTGAGTATGATTAACTAAAATATGACTCAATTGAAAACTAAAGTACTCAGTCGTACTTATGCTCATGATTGACCACTGAAGATTGAGTATTGACTGACTTTATGAAAACTAAATCACGACTGAGCTGGTGAATGCCGTCATTCACCGACGTCTTGTATGTGCGTGCTTCAGGGTGACTTTGAAATCCTAGATAACATTACTTTACTACTTCTTCCATGTCGTTGTATAATGCAACACAATATATGAGTAAGTTGTTATTGCGTATTTTGTGTCTTGGAAAGGAATTGAACAACAACTGGGCTGGGATATCTCGAACTTTCAATGTTGTAGCTATTAGTAATTCACTAGATCTTTGTAGTTTAAACTCTGACTGTTACTGTGTTTTATAATATTATTTTTAATTATTATGAATGGGTGCATACCCCTTACAGCACATATCAAACAAAATATAAAATCGTTTTGAGTAATGCACATATTTGAAATATACAGAAATCTAGCAAATTAGATCTTTCTTTTAAAAAATTACTTAGCCTAAATTACCACATTTTTTAAATGGAAACTATTAATACGATTAGGCTTCGTAGTTTAAACTCTGACCGTTACAGTGTTTTATAATATTATTTATAATTATTACGAATGGGTGCATACCCCTTACAGCACATATCAAATAAAATATAAAATCGTTTTGAGTAATGCACATATTTGAAATATACGAAAATCTAGCAAATTAGATCTTTCTTTAAAAAAATTGCTTAGCTTAAATTGCCACATTTTCAAATGGAAACTATTAATACGATTAGGCTTAACTTAAAACAAATATTCCATCATTTTTGGTATAAGTTTGCATTATTTTTAAATGGGACAATTTTGAAATGTGCAAAACAATTCACAAACTTTTTAATCATCAAAATTGTGAGCTGAATTAAACTACAATGTGTGATTCTTTGCGTACATAATTTGAAGAACGAATGACTATTTTAAATTATTTACACTAATTATGAATTTGGTTTTCAGCAGATGCATACAAATCAAGGTTTTCCGCAATAAGGCAAAAATTATTAGCAAACTTATTGCATATCGATTCATTGGATCAATAATTAAATAAAAAATACGTGTAACTTCAAAGCAAATTTTTTGAAAGTTTCTATAATACTAGCGCATATGTCTCTTTGTTCATAGTTAAATGTGTAAAATTGAAAATGAGTAAATATACCCTTGAATATACTATTGTTTGTGTTATTTTATCATAAATCAAATATAAAGGTTGTATAAGTGTATTTATCACTGACAATTTTTGAATCTAGAAGGTGAGACAGTGCGCTCATTGTTTTAAAAAGATAGAACATATAGATAACGACTGAATTGAACTGGTAAGTAATTGGATGTTAAAAAAAATCATAGAAAATAGATTTATTTACACAAATTACAGTTTTATAATGTATGATAGAATTAGGTAAATACGGTTTGAATGTTTTGCAAAATATGCCGACGTAATTTAGTTTTATTTGTAAAATAGAGAAACGGAACGTCTGCAAAAAATATTTTTGTATATGTGGAATATTGCTTGTTAATCATTTATAGAGTTTGGGATTCGATATAAAACAGCAACAGAGAAGATTTGATAAATTATAATGAGAGAGACTACATTCAAAATTTGTATAATCATCAATATTAATTAAAATTAATTGTATTGCATATGCAATTTGTATCGTGTAAAATTCAATATCAATTATGCAAAGTCCTTGTTTCCTACGATTACGACAAATTGAATAAACTTGCGACCATAAAGATAAGGAAGGTACAAATAAACATTAAAAATTATGTCAAGATGAGAATATTTAAATGTGTCAATAAGGGTATATATACAACCGGCCAAAAGATATATATGTTTTTATCGGTAAATGAAAATGAGCAGTTTTGCAATCATTTTGGTTATTATTTGCGCTGTACTAACTATGGGTATTGAGAGCATACGTGATTTGAATGCTAATACTCTTTACACAATTTTAATTTGCAGTTTGAATTTAATCATTTTCAGCCAGGTTTAAAAACGTCAATGTATATTCTGGTCGTATAGTGGGTGGTGTGAAAGTCGACATTAAAGACTATGGATGGCAAATTTCGTTCGAACACGATAGACAACATTTTTGCAGTGGATCTATCATAACCGACAGCATCATTATTTCTGCAGCACACTGCTTTGATTGGTATAAAATATACAAAAATAAGCTCAGTGAATAATTAAAGTCAGTACCAAGTTATTTTCTGTAAAAAAATTAAATTTGTGACGCAGGAATATCGAAGCCAAAGATGTCCAAATTAGAGCTGGCAGTAGCAAAATCCACAATGGAGGAGTTGTAGTGCCAGTTGAAAGATGGGTAATTCATCCTCAATACAGTAGACAAAATCAAGATAAAGATGTAGCAATTGTTTTTCTAAAAACAGCTTTGGAAATGAATAGTAATTCAATTCGCACGATTCAAATTATTGATAAAAACATTTCAGTTCCAAATGATTCAAATGTTACAGTTACCGGATGGGGATACGTAGAGGTAAAAATATGTGCTACATTAATTTATGAATGTTTATTAAAAATTAATTTGGATTAAAATGTAATTCATCAGGAAGATGTACAAGTTTTTTCGGAAAACCTTCGCGGCGTTTCTATACCAGTGATTGACTTTTCTTTCTGTAAACTATTGTATGCTGCTCGTTATACATTGACAGAACAGTAAGTATATAATTATAGTCGTTTTTCTGTTACATTTTACTCATTAATTTTTAAATTAATAATATTTCTTTAATTTTATTGCAAAATTAATCCCAAAAAATCTAAATATTTGCTACACATTGATGACTATTTCCTGCATTCTATTTAATTTAAATCCAAATAACTTCCATTATAATTTTTCAAAGACAATACTATGGCGTTTTATGATCAAGAAGTTGATCATAAAATGATTTTGAATTTTATTTTCAAATGGACAAACTGAAAATCAATCTATTAAATTTGTTCGAAGTGTTATCTAATAATTGTTATTTGCAATACTTTATATGAAAAATATTTTAGCATGCTTTGTGCTGGATTTCTTGACGGAGAAAAGGATTCGTGCCAAGGAGACAGCGGCGGCCCACTTGTCGATGAAAATAATACTCTTGTTGGTATCGTATCTTGGGGCGACGGTTGTGCAAGGGCGGTCAGTCCCGGAGTATACACACGAATTTCATCACCAATTGTTAGAGATTTTATCAGTAAACATGTTAAAATTTAAAAATCAGAGCAGTTCATAAAATAAATATAAAAAATCATTAATATAATTGTAAAAAAATTATTCATGTATATATATAAAGGTAACTCCCCTATACCGTGTTATACGGGACAAAAGACTATAGAACAAGCAGAAGGGTTACCGTCCAAGAATTCCAAAAGGCACAAGAAGAAGTAATGAGAAGTAATGCACATTAAATGAATCATATATTTTGTTTTTACAAGAAACGGATAGAACATCCAACATGATCGTTTCGTTTTTGGCAAGATATACTCATCCACTGAGAATTAATATAACATAATTTCATGCTCTATTTTTGCAAAAAAAGAATATTTTTGATTACTTGCTTTTAGTAAAAAGATACCTTTGTTAAAATGTTGCGTTCATTTTATTTGAAAAATCTTTGTTTAAGAAATACGGCTAACTACGCAGACCTGTTTTTCGATAGAACTGCGCTTGAATAAAAAATATTAAATTAGTTATCTTGTGCACTAGTTACATTACATTCATTGAGCTATTTTACTAATTTTAGATCAGGTAAAGTTTGATTTTCATAGGTTTTAGTTTAGTATGCAACATCGATTTAACGCCTAATTCCCTTTCCTCAAATTTGAAGCCGCGCACTAGTTTGGAAAGAGTTTCCAATGTGATCTATAAGATCTATTGCAATAGTTGCGATTGTACCTATATTGGCGAAACAGGACAGAACCTTATTAAACGTTTAAAACAACAAGACAATAACTCAAAATACAAAAATCAAGGACAAACGACGATCACAGAATATTTAAAACTAAACAACCATACGTTCAATTTTTATGACGCACAGGTTCTTTATCATCAGTCGTAAGTCTCACAAAGACGCTTTTCAAAATCAGCTTTTATTTTCTTAGACAAACTAAGTATTAATAAGCGAACTGATACTAGCTTTCCCTGCAAAAATTACCAATATGTTCTGAATCTTGTTTCTCAATTTGTATCGAATAATTAGCACAACACTATGTACACACTAGCATATATCGCTGAACTATGTATTGCAAACACGCGCTTCTAAGTTTTTAGAAAAACAGGTCTAGCGGTTTCGGAGATGCCAAAAAAAGTAAAAAAAATACTTGGCGGTCAAAAATGATCATTAGACATATGTTCATCAAATTATTAGATATTTCATGAATATTTTAAAAATGAGTATTAATTTTCTTATATTTTTTTGGGTTTTGTATCAAGATTTTTAATTTTTAAAGTTCACTTGTACGGTTCAAACAAAAATCAAAATTTTCAGATTTTTTATTTCAAAAATTTTTCAAAAATGAACAAAGTTTTATACTTTAAATATAAATTTTAAAATTATAATTTATTTTGAAAATGTATATATTTCATATGCGTCATTCTAATCGTGAGAAATATATCCTAGTGGTGTTTGGCATCGTGCTGCCTTAATAACTTAATAAGATTAATAACAATTGTTTTAAAATTTGTTAGTTTTTGAATTCATTTCAAAGTTTCTGAAATTTAAGGATTACTGTTAATATATTTATGATTCTTTCAACACTGGCATATTATTAATTATAATTTGAGCTTTCATCAAAATAATTTATATAAGTGGTGTTTGGTAGGTACTATTTTACTATGCACGATCCATAATAATTGCAAGATGATTGAACTATTAAAATAGAAATCATATAAAATCTTTTAAAAAAAAAAAACCAATGAAGATAGAATTTACTAATTCAATATCAAATATATTACTGGCGTTTTTGTTTTATGGAGAAATTGTAACTACTTATGTTATTTAAAAAACTGTACATAGTTACTAACTATTAGGCTCACAAAAGTAAATTATTCTTGAAATAGGCACTTTAGCAAGTCGACTTAACAAAATTAAAAGAAATACTTGTGCGATTCTATCATTTATATGTAGAAAGTATTTCCCAAAACATCTTATTTTTACATCAATAAGTCTATTTTTGTTGTAATTATCATATAAAGCGGTTATTTATACTTGTATACATGTAATTATATACAGCTTAATGAACTGTGAAAAATTACCCTAGCTACAGAATAATTGCGGTTCATGGTAAAAACTATATGTAGGCAATATTTTGTTATTTTACAAATTTCAATAATGTGTTTTTTACTGATAAAATCAAAAAGACGTAAGTAAATATTTTTACAGATATTTTATATTATGTCGAAATATTTCTGTATAAAAAGGGAATAATTTCATACAATGGCAGTCAGAAATAATAGGAATAGAACAAGATATAGCCCAAAATGAAGTGTTTATTGGTCATATTGGTTTCAGTAAGCGCTATTTTCGCCGGGCGTCTTCAATCTAAAAGTAAGTAAATTAGAGTAAAAATAATAATATATTTAATAAAAGAAATTATGTCATTCCTATAAAACAAATTTGTTTCTTTTTTGTTAATGGTCTTCTTAAAATGCTCAGGTAACCATGTAATAATATTAGTAAAATTTAGAGACCAAAAGATTTACTATTGAAAAATTGGGCTCACTCTGGTTATCACAGATCTGATCTTGCAGTTTTGTTGCAAGCTTTGTTTGATGTTAACAATACTTTATTTAAAATGAATTAGAAGTAGATAAATACAGTATTGTTTTTAGATAAACATATCAAAACTAAATCCGTCGATCGAATTGTTGGAGGACAAGAAGTTAGTATCAACGATTTCGGTTGGCAAGTTGCTCTTGAACAAAACGGCCAACTTTTCTGTGGTGGTTCAATAATTAGCGAGCAATGGATTCTTTCGAGCGCACAATGTTTTGATAGGTAGGTATGACACAAATTCTATTTATAATTCGTTTGCTATTATGTTGATATCTTTTCTAATGAAATCTAGAAATAGAAATTAAAATTGTGAACAGAAATGTGAATAATACATAAAATAGTGGCAAGAAAAACATTTACAGGCAT
>NW_020539726.1:13228012-13248309 GCF_003426905.1 Ctenocephalides felis
TGCACTAGTTACATTACATTCATTGAGCTATTTTACTAATTTTAGATCAGGTAAAGTTTGATTTTCATAGGTTTTAGTTTAGTATGCAACATCGATTTAACGCCTAATTCCCTTTCCTCAAATTTGAAGCGCGCACTAGTTTGGAAAGAGTTTCCAATGTGATCTATAAGATCTATTAGGTAATATTGGCGAAAACAGGACAGAACCTTATTAAACGTTTTAAAACAACAAGACAATAACTCAAAATACAAAAATCAAGGACAAACGACGATCACAGAATATTTAAAACTAAACACCATACGTTCAATTTTTATGACGCACAGGTTGTTTATCATCAGTCGTAAGTCTCACAAAGACGCTTTTCGAAATCAGCTTTTATTTTTAGACAAACTAAGTATTAATAAGCGAACTGATACTAGCTTTCCCTGCAAAAATTACCAATATGTTCTGAATCTTGTTTCTCAATTTGTATCGAAAAATTAGCAGGTCTAGCGGTTTCGGAGATAGCCAAAAAAAGTAAAAAAAAATACTTGGCGGTCAAAAATGATCATTAGACATATGTTCATCAAATTATTAGATATTTCATGAATTTTTAAAAATGAGTATTAATTTTCTTATATTTTTTGGGGTTTTGTATCAAGATTTTTAATTTTTAAAGTTCACTTGTACGGTTCGAACAAAAATCACAAATTTTCAGATTTTTATTTCAAAAATTTTTCAAAATGAACAAAGTTTTATACTTTAAATATAAATTTTAAAATATAATTTATTTTGAAAATGTATATATTTCATATGCGTCATTCTAATCGTGAGAAATATATCCTAGTGGTGTTTGGCATCGTGCTGCCTTAATAACTTAATAAGATTAATAACAATTGTTTTAAATTTGTTAGTTTTTGAATTCATTTCAAAGTTTCTGAAATTTAAGGATTACTGTTAATATATTATGATTCTTTCAACACTGGCATATTATTAATTATAATTTGAGCTTTCATCAAAATAATTTATATAAGTGGTGTTTGGTAGGTACTATTTTACTATGCACGATCCATAATAATTGCAAGATGATTGAACTATTAAAATAGAAATCATATAAAATCTTTTTAAAAAAAAAACCAATGAAGATAGAATTTACTAATTCAATATCAAATATATTACTGGCGTTTTTGTTTTATGGAGGAATTGTAACTACTTATGTTATTTAAAAAAATGTACATAGTTACTAACTATTAGGCTCACAAAAGTAAATTATTCTTGAAATAGGCACTTTAGCAAGTCGACTTAACAAAATTAAAAAAAATACTTGTGCGATTCTATCATTTATATGCAGAAAGTATTTCCCAAAACATCTTATTTTTACATCAATAAGTCTATTTTTGTTGTAATTATCATATAAAGCGGTTATTTATACTTGTATACATGTAATTATATACAGCTTAATGAACTGTGAAAAATTACCCTAGCTACAGAATAATTGCGGTTCATGGTAAAAACTATATGTAGGCAATATTTTGTTATTTACAAATTTCAATAATGTGTTTTTTACTGATAAAATCAAAAAGACGTAAGTAAATATTTTTACAGATATTTTATATTATGTCGAAATATTTCTGTATAAAAAGGGAATAATTTCATACAATGGCAGTCAGAAATAATAGGAATAGAACAAGATATAGCCCAAAATGAAGTGTTTATTGGTCATATTGGTTTCAGTAAGCGCTATTTTCGCCGGGCGTCTTCAATCTAAAAGTAAGTAAAATAGAGTAAAAATAATAATATATTAATAAAAGAAATTATGTCATTCCTATAAAACAAATTTGTTTCTTTTTTGTTAATGGTCTCCTTAAAATGCTCAGGTAACCATGTAATAATATTAGTAAAATTTAGAGACCAAAAGATTTACTATTGAAAAATTGGGCTCACTCTGGTTATCACAGATCTGATCTTGCAGTTTTGTTGCAAGCTTTGTTTGATGTTAACAATACTTTATTTAAAATGAATTAGAAGTAGATAAATACAGTATTGTTTTTAGATAAACATATCAAAACTAAATCCGTCGACCGAATTGTTGGAGGACAAGAAGTTAGTATCAACGATTTCGGTTGGCAAGTTGCTCTTGAACAAAACGGCCAACTTTTCTGTGGTGGTTCAATAATTAGCGACCAATGGATTCTTTCGAGCGCACAATGTTTTGATAGGTATGACACAAATTCTATTTATAATTCATTTGCTATTATGTTGATATCTTTTCTAATGAAATCTAGAAATAGAAATTAAAATTGTGAAAAGAAATGTGAATAATTCATAAAATAGTGGCAAGAAATCAGATTTTCGTCGACTATTTCGGGAACACGGATGAAGCGATTTGAATAATTCGAAAAACATTCGATTCGTATTGATAAGGAGACGTACTAATTAGTTTTTGACAAAGGCAGGTCTAGCCCTTCCGAAGATATGGGGCAAAAAGTGTCAAAAACGGTAACTCAGTTTTTAAGAGAACGGAACGTCCGAGTTGAATAATTCGAAAAACATTTTACTTGTATTAACAAGATGACGAACTGATCAAATTTTCATAAAAGCAGGTCTGGTGGTTTCGGAGATCTAGTAAAAAAAGTAAAAAAAAAATGCCATCTGGCGGTCAAAAATGATCATTAGATATATGCACATCAAATTATCAAATATTTTATAGACATTTTAACAATAAGTATAAATTTTGTTTACATTTCTATGGTTTCCGTACCAATGCTTATCCGTTAGACGGCGGCGCGGCGCTTGCGCGCTTTATATTTTGTCTCTATGCAGTTAAAGCAGTACGAATGCTTTGAAAAAAAGTTCAGAATTTCCAAAATATTTCAAAATACACTTTTCTTCAAAAAGTCTTTATTTCAAAAATGTTAATCTTTTTAAAAAATAATTTTTGGTACCGGAAGTTCCAGCAATTTGCCTTAAGGCACGATGCCATGCGCCCCACTAGTTGTTAGTTAAATCAACTTGCATTAAATTCAATGACCAGTCAGTTAAACATTATCTCTAATGATCTTATTTATGATTCTTAATCAAAATCGTTTCAGTAGGTTTTTAGAAATATTAATAATAATGCATTTATCCCATATCTATGAGTAAAACTAATAGACTTCATGCAGAATTCAAATAGTTTTTTCAACCAATGTTTTTGAAATCTATCGTAAGTTTTGCAAAAATTAACATAAGGCGATGCACAAAAATCTAATTTGATTTTAAGTAACTATACTGTCCAAACTAAATAAACTATAACAAATTATAACACGTAACAGACAAGCAACTAAACTGTTTTCAATAAAATTTCTAATTAAACCTAATTATAGAATTTTTTTTTTGTTTTTCTAAAATTTGTCAATTGTCCCCATTGGCTGGGTAAAGAGATAGAGCCATAGGGCAAACAGATAGAATATCTTAAATTTATAGAAATTTTGAGAAATAATAGCTACATTATTGAAGCAATACCAAATATAAAATTCATGATCACATGTTTTACAAAGATAACACTGTATATAACCTTGATCTGGTATTTTGTCAGAAAAATTCATATGCAGAATTTTAAAAAAAATCTGTTGAATCTAACTTTAAAATAACAATTCATATTATAGAACAATCAAATAAGGTACACTTAAAAATTATGTTGAAGGTATTGTGAACTTAACAATAGTGCACACAACCAAGAAAAAAACTTTTGTTACAGATTTTCAAACATGACCGTTTATGTCCTGATAGCGACGTTGCTTGATTTTAGGCAATAGCTGATTACACATATTTTGCTCTCTACTTTCAAATATTGTTGTATAAAATTTCTAAGTTTACTTGCTTTTAGAATATTGGTGAAGGTCCTTTTTATCCGTGAACCTTTAAATTCCGCTCTACCCTAATTATAGATTTTTTATCATTGGTAAGGTTGTTCATTGATATTGAAAATACATTTTAATGTAAAATTATTCTTATTATGCATATATGATATGCATAAGCATTCTTTCATACACTTCACCGAGAGAATATTCACAAGAAATAAGTGATAAAAAATTATGACATTTTATTTGTTTTCAGTGGAGCAACAGCTGATAAAGTCACAGTAAGAGCTGGAACAAGTACTTTACAAACTGGAGGAACATTAGTAAAAGCAAAGAGAATCATAATTCATCCTCAATATAATAGAAGAAATCTAGATAAAGATGCAGCTTTAATAAACTTAGATTCTCCTTTGCCATTAAACGGCGGATCAATTCGCGCAGCGCGATTAATAAATTCTGGAGCTATTGTATTACCTGGCAGGTTGCTCACTGCTTCTGGATGGGGATACATACGGGTAATTGTTATAAAAATTTAAAGGTATTTCTATATCGCATAAGAAAAATACCAAAGAAGTTTTGCAATAAAAAACTAGTGTATTTACTTCTCATTTACTTTTAAGGCTTCTAATTCTCAAAATCAAAAAACTATTCACAATATTTTCCTTGTGGATGCATATGGGATAAACGGTAGTTTACATTATTGTGGGTGTGAGAATAAATAGTTACGGTTTCGTACAAAAAATAAATAATTACAATAAAAAGTAATTTTTAAAAATTGGGGTTAAATTATTAAACAAATATATTAACACATATAAAAACCATATGTAATTGAACAGAAGAATTACGTTTATCAGAAGAATGTATCTTAATGCAACGTGTTCTTCTTAGAATAATTAGTCACGAACCAATCGAGATACCTATCAAATACTAATAGCAGCGATAAATATTTATATAATGACAATGAAAGATAATTAAAAAATTATAGAAAATAATATTCATATTAGGAAATTTATTCAAAATTACTAGATGTAATGAAATCGACGAAACCAAAATTGCGCATAATTGGCTTTTAGAGTATCAGGACCATAAACAGTGTCCACATTTTCAAATACCCGACTTTCGCCTTTATCGAATAAAAACTGTAGAAGCAAAAAGTGTAGAATCGTGTATTTTCTCTTTGCTAGTATCCATATTTGACGTGTGCTCAAATAAACTATATTGGTTAAATACAAAACTACTCTCAGAAATCTCATCTTTCTAACTCTGCCTAGTAGAAACCAATCATATTTGTACAATGAGAGATAAATAATTAAAACCAATCATTGCAAAAATAATGATTTTTTTTTTACTTCTCCCAATATTTATCAAATTCCAAATAATCATCAAATTAAGTTCGAATTAGATGAATGTATAAGTTATAAGTATTTAACAAGAACATATGTAAGAATTAAAGCTTAAATATTAATGTTTATGTCTAAGTGTAATTAATATCTTGAATATATTTCAGCCTGATATAGCAACGTTTTCGCAAAAGCTTCAAGCAGTAGCAGTTCCAGTTGTAGATAACTTGACTTGCAAAGAACTATATAGTACACGTTATGTAGTCACAGATAAGTATGTATATTTCAATTTAATATAAAATTAATTTTTAATTAAAACTTCATTATAGTAATATTGAACCCAAAATAGTAATAAAAATTATTGATATAAATTATTAATATAAAAAAAAATTACTGGGTGAAATAAATATAATTAATTTAATCAACAACCAAATATAAATAATATTTATTAAATATAGAATATCCGCTTATATTATGAACTTCCCGTAGGGTAAGTTATTGTAATCGTCCAAAAATCAACCATGAAAATTTTTGCATATCTTTACGATTCAGAGGTTTCTGAACATTTTGGCATACCTTAGAAAAAATGGATTTGTATGTGTGTGCGTGTGTGAATGTGTGTGGATACAATTTTTGTTGACGTTTTGGTAGAACGGAGCATCCGATTTGGACGATTCAAAAACCATTACACGAGTATTGACTTTGAACTTGGTTGAATTTCTACAAAAGCAGAATCAGCGGTTTCGGAGATTCAAAAAAAAGTAGAAAAAAAAGCCATTTGGCGGTCGTAAAACATATATTTTCGACAGTATATTAACCGACGACATGAATGGGTATAAAAAAGTTTCAAAATTTTCAGAAAGAAAAAAAAATTCAATTTTCTAATAATTTCCAAGTTTTCAAAAATTTTCTAAGTTTTGAAAATATATCAGTACTTTCAAATAAGGCATTTTTTAAATTTTTTCTATATCCAAATTTTTCAAATGTTTCCAAAAAAATTCAAAATTATCAAAAAAATCAAATTTTTCTTTAAAACATTTTAAATCATGGTACGGAGAGCTTCAGCAATTTGTCTTAAGACAACCACTAGCTTTCTAATAAGCTTAATTCGAAACGGAAAAACAAAAGTATTAACATACATTTTTTTTCAAAATGATTGATTTTTAAGATGCTTTTAGAACGTCCATAAGCAATGATTTGTTGATTCGATTAATAATGGTAACTCTTTTACGTTTTAGCATGCTCTGTGCAGGATATCTTGATGGAGGAAAGGACGCATGCACTGGAGATGCAGGAGGCCCACTTGTGGATAGCAATAGGACCCTGGTCGGTATCGTCTCCTGGGGAGACGGTTGCGCCAGGTCTTTCAGTCCTGGTGTTTATACCCGAATTTCCTCCGCCAGCGTTAGAGATTTTATACGCACTAACTCCGGAGTTTAGAGTACAAAAAAATGTGTTCTATTTATATTTGTCCAAATGCCATTTAAAATATATAATATTAAAGAATTTTGTTGTCATTTATTAATACTCAATCGCCACTTGAGTATGTGTCCTTTCGATCGCTTTACCTAATATATGTGGTCCTCAAAATTACTGAATTGCTTATTTTCACTTTATAATTGCACATTGTGATTCCCAAAAAGAAAATCACAAAAAATGTTGATACCCAAAATGTACCTATCAGATCCATTCTTAAATTCAGAAACTCTACATACACCCATACACGAGCAACACTAAAATGATCATGAAGTCACAACAAAATTACAAAAATATTGTTTGAAATTATATCCTTTTATATAATGAGTTCATATAAAAAGATTTGTTCCTAATAAATCCAAAAGATTATCTATAAATTAGAAGTTTAATATTTTAGAATAAGATATTAGAAGTTTAAACTTTTACTAAACAAAATTTTAATATATTTTTTGTTGTGTACATAATTTTTCATTTGAAACAAAAGTTTGCATATTTTGTGACCATATGAAATAATTTTCCTATAAATATTCTATTAAACATAAATTTGTTTGTGCCTTGAATTTTTAAGAAATGCTTACTAGACAAGTATGTTTGCATCATGATAATGAGTTTTTTTTTTATTTCGAAGGTAAACCATTGGTAACTAGTTTTAATTAATATAAAATGAGAGATAAGACATTTATCTCCGCCACAATATAAGCATGTCTCGTTATTTACGTAGGTCAAGAATAATGTTTACAACAACAATGAGTCACTTTAAAACCTACGTATAAAACTATGGTAGAAATGTTTAAAAATAGAGTTTGGTTCTAAATAGAAAGTTCTAAAGAATAGAGTTTTGGTTCTAAGTAATTGTACAGTCTGGCAAATAAAATTAAACGAAGACAAATTACAGAATATTAATAACGGCCCTTTTGTTTATTTGAAAGACTAACGAATGCCACAAGAATATGTTGTAGATTATTTAGGTATTCATCTGGACAAAAAATAAACATGGCAACCACATATCATGTCGAAAGACTTGAAACTGAAAATGCAAGAACTGCAGTCGCTTAAGGGGTTACATGGGTTTCACGGTTTCAAAAAATCAAAAAAAAAAATTGTTTATTAAATTCTATAACATCTCTAGAATATTTTCCTTAATTTTCAAGTTAATCCGACTAATAGTTTCGGAGATACAGCCTTGAAAAGGTAAACGCTCAAGGTCAGGTATAGGCTGAGGCTTTAACTTTTTAACGCGTTTTTCTCAAAACTGTGTTTTCAAAAACGGTTGTCATTATTTCTCGCGAACTACTCAACCAATCTTGATGAAATTTTACACAGCTCTTCGAGATATCATTTACAAGGTCTTGAACAAAGGATTTTTTTCTTTCTTAATTAGAAATTTGCATTTTTTTTATAAAAACGTCTGCCAAAAATCCAATTTTCATTTTTTTTTTCATTTTCCTACGTCCACTACCTACCTAGCTTATTGTCTTTACTAAAACACATATTTTTTATTGTTATTTCACATGATCCTAAAAGAAGTTCTGCTGACAACGCGGAGGCACCTTTTTTCCGAGGGACTGCCGGAAATGGTGTCGTAATGAGCGCCATTTTGATATATTTTTCTGAAAGTTTTACAAAATGTTTATTATATATGTATTTTTTAAATAAAAAATTCATTAAAATATTGCATTTTTATATGTAAAAAAAATATTGAAAAAAAAACGTTTTTTGCCCGAGGAAATCCATGTAACCCCTTAAAGGAAAAATCAGAATTGAAGCATATGTGAATATAACATTGACTCAAAAAGTAGGTCTATTTACTTAGACCTTACATAGAAAATCATTCACTGGAATGAATTCTAAACATTTTTTTTTCTTTATTTTTTTATTTATTTGTTTTATTTTTATTTCAGTCTTATAATAGTTTATTAGATTTTATTATTATGATTGCTATTTATAATATCTAAAAATAAAGAAAGACTTGGTATTTTTTAGAAATAATAGAAATAATGATATTGTACAACACAAATTAATGACTCTATTACTCATTAAACAAAATGCAAATGGTTAAATATTTTACAAATACATAAAAATAACACTCTATTAAATAATTTAACAGAACTAAATATTCAAACAGTAAAGCTAGATATGTTTTTGGCTTATAAAGCAATGGATTAAATATCAGAATGTATAGTAAATTTAACTTTGTCGTTTTTGCTATATATTGTTTGAAGTAAGAAGTTTTGTTTTTTGACTAATAGCTTTGGTGGCTGGCGACGCAATCATAGAAGTATTTTACGAGATAAAAATTAAAATTAGTGGTGTATGGCATCGAGCCTTAAAATAAGTAAATTGCAGGTACTTCCCGTACCGTAACAATAAGATCAAGGAATATTAAATGTTTCCTTATAGACTTTTATAAATATTGTAACATTATCTAATGTTTATAAGAGTTATATAAACTGAATTGCAAAGTTGTAATTAATTGTTTAAAGTATATTAGAACATAATTAAAATTAAAATCTGAATTATTTTCTATATACAAAAAAACATTTTCTTAAAAACAAAAAAAATTAGAACATAATTTTTTTTTCTACAAAAGCAATTTTGTTGAGACAAGCAGAAAGTTCTTTAAATAAGAAAACTGCCATTTTTTGCATATTTAGCTCTATATCTTTGAAATGATTGGACCTGCCTTTGCTAAAAACTAATCACCTCTTCTCCCAATCATTACAAATTGAATGTTTTTCAGATCATTCAAATCGGATACTCCGGAGTCGAACGTTTTTTGAACCATTCAAATCGGTTGATCCGTGCGCCCGAAAACGTGGACAAAAAAATGCAGACATTTAAAACACACGCACACATTCATTTTTTCAGAGGTATGCCAAAACGTCGAGAAATGTAAAAATTTTCACTTTCGATTTTCGGCCCATTACTATGACTACCCTACGGAAAGTTAAAAAAGGATATTTGTTTTAAATAATAGCTTATGAAACGTTTGGGAAACTGAGGTGGACTGCAATGACAAGCAACTATTAACAGCAAAATTTTAACGCATTTATCTTTGCACTATATATAAACGTTAATAGGTAAAAACATTTTATTCATCTTTAATTTTTTTAAATTAAGCAAGTGGTGTAATGATAAGATAACAAAAACAGCAACTAGAATTTAAAAAAATGTCAAGATGTTTTCTGTGTAGTATAAAACATTGAATCCCCTACATCAACCGTCATAAATGTGCAAAAATATTAAGACAGCAAAATGAAAACTTACATAATAATCTTTGTTGCAGTTTATGCTGTATCTGCTGGATATATCAGCAACAGACGTGAGAATAAAGTTTATATAAAGCTAATTTAACAATACCTAAAACCATAAATTATAATTTTTTAGCTTGGGCCAGGATTGAAAATTTTAATTCGGGCCGTATAGTAGGTGGTCAAGATGTCGACATTGAAGATTATGGTTGGCAAATATCTTTCGAACAATATGGGCAGCACTTTTGTGGTGGATCAATTATGACTAAGAGTATAATTCTCTCAGCGGCACATTGCTTTGATAGGTAACAAATAGATATTTTAATTGCTTATGTTAATGAATTGTGAGAATAAATTTGCAAAAAATCATAAAAATGTTATTTTCCAGGAAAGTTGAGCCTGATGACGTTAAGATTAGAGCTGGCAGTAGTGAGATATATAATGGAGGAGTCCTAGTACAGGTAGACAGATGGGTAATTCACCCAGATTATGACAGTAAGGAACAAGATAGAGATGTCGCAATAGTCTTTTTGGAAACACCATTGGAGTTGAATGGCGGTTCAATTCGTACCATCAATGTTATTGGCAGAAATGTTAAAGTGCCGAATAATGCAAATCTCACCGTTACCGGATGGGGATACCTTCAAGTAAATATAACAGATTAGTTCTCTATTTTATAAGGGAAATATATGAAATCATTTATTGATCAATGCATGATTTTCTAGGAAGAAGTTCACGACGTTTCCGAAACTCTGAAAGGAGTTTCTGTGCCAAAGATTGACTTCTCTTTGTGTAAACTACTTTATTCAACGCGCTATTTACTAACAGATAAGTGAGTAAATATATTTTCAAAAAACATTTGCTTTAATATCAATTTTTCATTACTATCAGTTTTGCTCATTTGTTCATCAATAAATATTATTAGCAAGTCATTATATCGTAAGCAAAAAGTCCTTATTCATTGTCGGTTAGTTTGATGATCAGATCTACACTAATTAAAATATTTGCTTAGATAGATTTCATTTCAAAATAGGATTTTAGCATAATTATAAAACAAAGATTAGGTTTCAAGTTGTGTTATAATATCTCTCATACTTCAGTTATGTTGTGCTTTTTATAATCTAAGCATATGTTAATTTTTGAATATTGGATTTATGGTTATATTTACAAGAGATTTATGTTTTAATTAAAATGAATCCTGTATCTGATAGTATTTGTAATGGCATAATCAGAATCACAAGCAGTTAATGATTGCTATTAGAAAAAATGTATTATAAAACAGTTATAAAAATAACTCGTGATGCATGGCAACATGCTAAATTGCTGTAACTTCCCGTACCAAAAATTACAATTATTAAAACAGCTTTATACTTATTTAAGTTTTCTAAAAAAAAAAAAATTATATTGTGTATTTTCTTTCTCTAACTTTATTCCAAAGCTATCGCAGCTGTTTACGAGACGAAATATCGAAGCGCGTAAATATAATAGTCTATAAAATATCTGATAATTCGATATTTTGCCCCGTATCTCCGAAACCGTCTAATCGGTCTCTGCCAAAAACTAATCAGCACGTCTCCCTATTATTACCAATCGAATGTTTTTTTAATTATTCCAATCGGATGATCCGTGTTCCCAAAATCGTAGACGAAAATTTGTATCCGCACACAGACCCACACACACACACTGACATACATCTATCATTTCTAAGGTTTGCCAAAATGTTCAGAAACCTCTGAAACGTAAAGATTTTTTTTTATACATAAATATTTTCATTTTCGATTTTTTTGCCACCACTATAACTTAACCATGTGGATAGCTAATTAATTAAAATTTATTTTACATGATAAAAGCAATTTTATATAATTAGTTTTACTCGCAATTTTGCCAGCTTTATCGATATATTATTAGCTATATATTATATATTTATTTTCTTGATTTTTCAACAATTTAGTATGCTTTGTGCTGGTTTTCTCAATGGAGAAAAAGATTCATGTCAAGGAGATAGTGGGGGACCACTTGTTGATGACACCAACACCCTCGTAGGAATTGTATCCTGGGGTGATGGTTGTGCCAGACCTGTTAGTCCTGGAGTATATACCCAACTTTCATCCCCAATAGTCAGAGATTTCATAACAAACCAAACAGGAGTTTAATTTTATATCATAATCATTTAAAAGAACGCCAAATAGCACCATTTGACCATTTGACCATTTATTATTAACCAAAATTTATAGTAGGTATATCTTAATACTTAATTATGTACTTCAAATTATTAAAAAAAAAGCATATAAATGTAACTATTTTATTTACTGAATCTCATATAGGGGAGACTGGGCGAACATGGCACGGTTGTGCAGTAGTTACAGTCAACATTACAGCTAAACTAAACTGATTTTGAGATTAGATCAAAAAGTAGTATGTGTTGTCGAACATGTTGCTAAATTATTTTAATTAGCTTTGTTTAAATGATTATGTTGTGTTGCGTTAATATTTCTGACACTAAAAGTACCCATAGGTTTTCTTCCTTCTTGGCGGTATTCCATATTAGATTAGATGACTAATTACAATAAAGTTTTGTTCCAATATCATATTATTGAATGTTTTCGATATCACATTTTATT
Source organism: Ctenocephalides felis (assembly GCF_003426905.1). NCBI lineage: Eukaryota > Metazoa > Arthropoda > Insecta > Siphonaptera > Pulicidae > Ctenocephalides > Ctenocephalides felis. The sequence goes on from NW_020539726.1 coordinate 13,240,522, forward strand.
ATATTTTTCAAAATTTAATTAGTCTCTACGTTAACCAAAGTTCTGCTTCAATTTCTAGTTCAAATTTTCGACATTTATTCAAATTGTTTGTAAAGTTTATTGTAAAAAATTTAGATGCTCAAAACATTATATATATATATATATATATATATATATATATAACAATTAATGCAAATTACCCGCGCAATTATCAGTAATTACAAAGATATGGAAGAAATTGAAATGTTTTTAAATAAATGTTAATTTAAGCAAACGATAAACATTTTTATATACTGGCAGTAATATCACAGTTAATCACAAATATCACCAGTTGAAATGAATTGTGGGCTTTTATTTGTAATATTTAGTTACATTATACTTTTGGATAGTGGTGCAAGTATGTATTATAGAATATAGTAAACAATATATGATAATAATATAGTACATTATTTGTAGTTATCAGCAGTTTGCACTTTTAGAATTCGACTTTACGGTCAAATAATCAACCACAATTTATTAAAAAAGAGTTTTGATTGAAGTTTTTTTTTTTGAATAAATAATAAATTAAGAAATTAAGAAATTATATATCAACCCTCTATGGGCCGAATTTTTACTGTTAATCCAAAAAATATATTGAAACAATAAATTAGTATTTATAATCCTATATAAAATAGAGAAAATGTTTAAAGAATTTTATTTAAGTATATTAACTATGTGAATTTCAAGTCAGAGATCTATACTGCTCGCACTTTTGTGTATGAAAATGTATGCGTAATCCGCAAAATCCTTGGTATCAAAAATTATTAAATTTTCTCTTTTTAACAAGATTAACAAACTGTAATCATTTTTTACTTTTTATATTTTCTGCAATTCAATTGCTTTAGTTTTCAAATTTTGATTTTTAGTATCCACTGATTCAAGGCTATGATTATAATCGAAACGTATGAGTTGTAAAATAAGCTTTTGAAAGCATTTTTATTCTATTGATGTTAGGCCTTATCATTAGATTGTTAATGCATTAGTCAACAATTCAGAATTATTGAATCGGGCAACGGCGATGTCCATTTTTACTTGAACATATAGATCAAAAATTGTTTCCAATTAAAAAAACAAGCCAATTTTGGGCACTGCGGTGTGTGAAAAATGACAATGGAAAATTCCTCACACTATTCTTCACTGAATCGAGTTGAAGTTTATCTCAACTCATGGACTTACCCTAGGGTAGTACCATCTATTTTTTAACAATATTTTGCCCATAGGTTGTGATAAACAGCCCATTGATCGAATAGTGGGGGGTGCAAATGTGAGCATCGAAGACTATGGATGGCAAGTGTCCGTCCAGTTATTAAATCTTCATTATTGTGGAGAAACAATTATTGCAAAGCAATGGGTTCTTACAGCTGCACATTGCTTCATTAGGTAAGCTATAATATCTAACTACTTATATTACAAACTTATCTACATATTGATCATTATATCTACATACCAATTGATATACTTGTATGTATATGCACGGTAATATTAATTCGGCTTAATATTAATTAATTCATTAATTTATTTATTTATTTATTTATTACCTATGTCATTTATTTAGCTTAATGCCTATAAGACTATATTCAGTTAGAGCTGGAAGTGATACCATCAACGAAGGCGGAATCGTGAAGCAAGTAGAAAAAGGAATAAATCACCCAAAATTCAATGATACCAATTATGATAATGACGTATCCCTGCTTTATTTGGAAACTCCATTGCATTTAAACGGTATCACTATCCGTACAATCAGTTTAATAGAGCCAGGAGTTATAGTGCCGCAAGGTGAAATTGTCAGAATAACTGGATGGGGTTACACAAAGGTAAATAGTTATATGAAAATTATTTAAGTTTTAATCTCTAGTTATCCATAACTAAATCACGTTTTATTTATTTAGTTTTAATAGTTGGTCATAGTTTCTATTTTTCTGCCTGTGCGAGTTGAAAAATATTTTTACTCAATTAGTTTTCAACAAATTATCACAACAGCTTCACTGACAAAGGGTGTTAATAAAGTTTGAACCTATTCATTTTTAACATTACCTAAATTTTGATAAATGTTTTATATTTATATGTTGTAACTCTACTAAATATTAGAATTTACAAAAACAATAACTAGTGCAATATTTTATTTATCAGGATCAAGCTCAAACCAATTCTAAATTTCTCAAAGGAGTCTCTATTCCTATACTTGACCCAACAGAATGCAAAAGCAGATACGGAAGGATGTTCACAAACAAGTAAGGGTAATGTCCATGAAAATTAGGAAATATTAAAAATATTAATTAATAATTATGTCCGATATACACTTTTTCACTGGTTATTTTCAATATTGCTAAATTTACACAAATTAACTAGAGAAAATTAACATAGATTATATATCTAATAAAAACTAGTGCATGGCATCATGCCAAGGTAAATTGCTGGTACTTCCCGCACCAAAAATTAATTTTTTAAAGAAGATAATTTTTTTTTAACTTTGAAAAAATTAGTTTTTTGAGAAATTTTAATTTTTGAAAAAAGTTGACTTTTTGGAATGAAAATGAAAAAAAAAGTTTTCTTTATTTTGAAATGTTTTGGAAATTTTGAATTTTGTTTCAAAACAATCGTACTGCTTTAGCTGCATAGAGACGAAATGTCAATACAAGTACAATGTATTTTGAATTATTAAAATCGGACGCTCCGTTCTGTTAAAAACTGAGTCTCCATTTTTGGCTAGCCGTATCTCTAAAACGGCTAGCTCTCCCTTTGCCAAAAATCAGCACGTCTCCTTATCAATAGGAATCGAATGCTTTTTGAATAATTGAAATCGGTTGAAAATTTATACACACATACAGCCATTTTTTCTAAGGTCTTGCAAAATGTTCAGAAACCTACGTAAAACGTAAATATATATAAAAATGTTCATTTTCAATTTTTTGCTGTGTCCTATTACTATAACTTACCCTAGGAATTGTTAATATTTATTCATGAAATAGTCCTATAGCCTTGTAGTTGATACAATTTACTTTCGCTAAATTTAATGGAAATACTATGTACTTTTTTCAGATACATGATATTATTGTTCATAATAATATCATATATTGTTCATAATAATGTCAAAAAATATATGCATTACCTAAATATATTATTTAGGACGCAGAGAAAAAAGACATGGTCAAGACTGATTGGTGATCTACCTATGTTTAGCTTGCAAATTTTGTAATATAAATTCGGAATTTGGGTCTATTGTAGTAACCCTGAAAAATAAATGATAAAGGAAATTGTAATTAAGTGATAATTTGTAAGCTAAACGTAGGTCCCTGAAAATTGTAATTAAGTGATAAAGGAATTAGCTTTCTCATTAAAAATTAAATGCTGTATTCCAATTTAAAATAAAAGCTGGAGTATCAGTTAGAATTGATAAAATTTGTGAGTATAGCAAAATAGTAAAATTTTGACTTTGATCCTAGATAATATTTTGTGGTGATGACTTTTTGGTCTTTACTTCAGGTAAGAAAGCAAAATTTGTGAGGGCACAAGTCTTTTTTTGTGATAGTCAATGTTAACAGTAGTTCTGAATTTCGCACATAAAAATTTTTTCAAAACGTTAAATAATTGTAATAAGAATAAGTTAAATTAGTGGAATGCACATAAAATATCAAAAAATGTAAAATTGTAAAGTATAAGAAAATTAGAGAAATTGGGAATGCACTAAAAATGTAATGATAAAAGGCGGCCAGAGCCAATATATCTTTTTGATACATGTTAATTTTATGCATTACTAATTTCAGCATGCTGTGTGCCGGTTATCTCGAGGGAGAAAAAGATGCCTGTCAAGGTGATGACGGGGGTCCTCTAATAACAAAAAATAGAATTGTGATAGGAATCACTTCCTGGGCATCTGGATGCGGAAGAAAAGATAGTCCAGGTGTATATACTCGTCTTTCTTCCCCAGACATCAGAAATTTATTCGTCATAACGCTGGCGTTTAAGTCGAGTCAAGGAATATTAAATAAATAAAACTAAATAAAATTAGTAATTTTATGATATTATATATTTTATAAATTATACATTCATTACAATTATACATTATACATTATACATTCATTGTTTTCAATAAAATAGAATTTTGTTTGATATGTGATAAATTGATTAAGTATAATAAGAAACATCGATTAATAGTTTTGCGGCAATATTGAATAAAGTTATGAAATTTAGGGCATATTGGTATGATAAGTTAAGCAAATTGTTAAAATATTAGATATAGCAAACACAAAAATTTCAATTTAAAAGTTTTTCTTATGTTTTTAACGTTCGTATAGATTTTTTTTTTATTTTCATCTAAACTATAACTGCCTGAGAAAGCATTCAGTAATTGTTGTGATTAGTTATAAAATAAGTTTTTAAAATACTACCCATTGGTAGTATTTCAAGTTAGTATAATAAATATAAATATGTGACAATAATTGCAAGCAAATAATAAATATAAATATGTGAGAATAATTACAAGCACTATACGAAATATATTTTCTATACTAAGTCGTATAGAAATTAGTTTTCAATATGAACACAATAAAGCGGCAGGAGTGGCCGGGCGCAAAATCCCACCGGCCGCCCACATTATAAAATGGCCCACATTTTTTAAATTTTATACTGATGTGCGCCAATTTCTTGAATGAATTTTTCTGAACTAATTCAGTGAACTTTGATTTTAAACGAGATCTATAATTTTTTTATTGCGATTCAATACACAGATGTTTTTGTTACAACTACTGCCGCCTAAGAGAGGAATCTTTTAGTGTTTTTAATCAACGTGTAATTGAGTACGCTGAAAAATCTCATGAAATTGAATACAACGTGACGTTTTTTGCATCAAAAGATTTTGAATTGTTTTTCATAAAAATATAACTGTCTGCAATTTTGTTTCTAAATGAATTTGAATTCAAGATTAATTTTATACATTATTACAAATGAAAAAATTACAGTTTTGTAATGTTAATTTTTTAATAAATTTCAGAGCTCCTGAAGCAAATAAGGATATTTAAAAATTTGCACTATTTTCCAACGATTCATTTGGTACAATACAGTTGAATTTTTATCACAACATTTATTTATATCACAAAATTTAAACAATCAAATCAATTTATTCATGAGCTCTACTAATTTTCAAACAATTAATTTCAAATATTATTAACTTCCCGAAGAGAGAAGTGTGTGTGTGTGTGTGTGTGTGAGCGTGTGTAACTAATACTAACCTTTCTAACGATGCTAATTAAAAAATAGTCCAAACAACCGCACTACCCGAAAATTCAAAACAAAAAATTATTTTCATTTTTTCATGCACTAAAAAATAATTATTTACCAATATTTGTTATTAATAATGCAGCAGTACATACCAATGTGAACAGATTGGCGTTATTGGTTTGTCGATATCTCTTACAGTTGCGACAAAAAACGACTTTGAAAAAAGGGGCCACTTTCACACATTTTCAATGATATCTCGGCCAAATGATGAGCTACGGATTTGAAATTTGATATATCGGATTTTCTCGAAAATACCTATAAAATGGCATCAAAATTATCTAAATACCAGGGTGGGGCCAATTCTGTATGGAAACACGCCCATACCCATTATTTTCGAAACTAGTGGAGTAGGGCAACCTCCCGTACCGTAACAAAATTTTCGAGAAAGATTAAATGTTTTCAAATAGATTATTTTAAATTCTGTATCATCGTATAATATTTCAATATAAACTGAATTTCAAAGTTAAAATAATTCACTTGAAAGATTTAGAACTTTAACCGCAATTGAAATTGAAATCTGAATTATTTTCGATATACAAAAAAAAATTTTTTGAAAAAAAATTGAAATGAAATTTTTTTTCTCAAAATCAATTGGTTCGTCAACACAAGCAGAAAGTTTTTTGATTTATTCAAATCTGATGCTTATTTCTCTCAAAAACTACCATTTTGTGTACATTTAGCTCAGTATCTTCAAAATGGCTGGACCTGTCTTTGCAAAAACTAATCAGCACATCTTCCGATCAATAGGAATCAAATGTTTTTTAAACCATTCAAATCGGTTGATCGGAAAACGTAAACGAAAAAATGCGGACACACAAAAAACACCACATACATTTTTTCTGAGGTATGACAAAATGTTCAGAAACTTTCAAAACGTCGAGAAATGCAAAATTTTTCATTTTCGATTTTTGGCCCATTACTATAACTACCCTACGGGAAATATAATAAACAGTTGAAATTTTATCTAAATATCTAAATGTCAATTTCGGTTGATTAAGTCAATTATTACATCTATCGGGAAGTTCAAGCAACTGCCTAAGTTAAGTGTATTGATTACTTAAGCCTTAAATGTATTGATTACATTTGATATGTAGTAATTAATGATCTAATCGACCAAAATCAAACTTTTAAGCTATAGAATTCGTGAAAATTAAAGTTTCAAACCACTTGCATGGAAATTATTATTAGAGCACGAAAAGAATAAAAATATTGAATCAACAATTACAAATGCATAATATAAGCTATACACTTACTTCAAATATTACCCAATTTCTGTAGAAATGAATAAAAATATAAAAGCCTATTATATTATAAAATTCATTATAGTTAAACATGATATTTATTTTAGAAGAGTGAATCTCTATAAAAAAAAGCTTAAGAGAATACTTGTAATATCAACACTATATGGCGGAATTTCTATTTATCTTTTTGAATACTAATGATAAACAATGTAATATTGTGCAAATAAAACTGATAAAGTGCGTTAGAATTAGTAGTAAACAAGCATAATATAAATTATATAGTTTAAAATGCGCCTATAATCTCTTCAAAGTGAATTACGAATACTATTTATTGATAAGTTATCAACGGATAAGAATCAAATACGTAGGTGTTTTTAAAAAACAATTTAAGCTATCATTAAGTTACTTTGAATACTGTATATAAAAGAAAGAAAAAACTAAAAATGTATTAGTTCTGGTGGCATTTGAAACTAGCACCTTACAAAATGAAATAATATTGGTGCTGTTGGTTGCCGTTTTTGCTGTTTCGGCCAGACACACTAACAGAAGAACGTAAGTAAAAGTAATATTTTATGAAAAATTTTCAACATTCATTCATATGTAAAACGATTTTGAAAAATAGTACCGTATTTAAGTTTCCAAAGGTTGAATATTATAATCTCTATAAAAGGTAAAATATTTTCGTTGTAATACCTTTACGTTTGATACCATCCCAATAGTTTTGGCATAAGTACGTAGGTATTGTGATTTTTTTGTATAGCGAAAGAAATGCATTTATGCAACCCAGTCAGATCTTTTGTTCGCGTATGTCAGACTCCATACAGCCTGGATATAATACCGATTGAATCCGCTGCTTTTCTCTTGCTTCTGGTACTCACGGAAACCGCCGTTATGCATTATTTCGTAGGGGAGGATCTAGAGTGCTATAATTTTTGCTCAGAAATTTTACTTATCTTTGTAGTTGTGTACATGTATAAATTTGCCACACGTATAACGAGTGAACCGATTTAAATTATTAACTAGCTGTAAGTGGAATTCTGTCTTAAGGCAATTAAGGCATCGTGCCTTAAGGCAAATTGCTGGAACTTCCCGTACCAATTATTATTACTTTTTTAAAACGAATAATATTCTTGAAAAAATTTTACTTCAAAAAAATAAGATTTTTGAGAAACTATAAATTGGACAAAAAATTATTTTTTTTGAAAAAAAAAAATTTTTTTTTAATTTTTTTTTTTTTGAAAATAATGTTTTT
>NW_020539726.1:13249309-13313383 GCF_003426905.1 Ctenocephalides felis
TATTCGTAAATTCTGTCACAAATTAAAATCTAGATAAATTTATTTCCAATATGGCAAGAATTTTATTTTTTCAATAAAAAATTGTGACACATTGAGTCATTCGTCAAATTTAATTAATACATTATACAATTTTATCAACTCGCATTAAGGCACTGGATATAGAAAGAAAATCACTGGTTCTATAGCAAGGATGAGCAACCCACGGCCCGCCGGATGTTTTTTTGCGGCCCGACAAGCATTTCTCAACAACAGATTATTTTTCTAGATATTTTATCAAATACGGTTGTAAAGGCTAATTTTGTCGTCAGCCAAATTCTGGTAAAAGCTGTTGTTCGAAGAAATAGCATTTCTTGATAAAATAAATATTAATTTATTTAAATGTTAGTTTGACAAGCTTCAATGTTGCAAGAAAAAATTGAGAACTGTCCGAGGACATAGCAACAACGCATTTCTAAATTTAAATGATTAAATAAGTAAATCTTATAAGTTGCGAGGAATCATCGTAAACTTAGAGACTTCCTGACAATTTAGATCGTGAATATGGCGATTTTCAATACTAAAGTACGTTAGCTCAATAGTGATGCAATGCTTAAAGGTATATACGACTCAAATGGCGAATTACAATTGTTTTTGGATATGAAATAATAAATAAAGTACTTTCGTCATTTTAGTAATGAAGAATAATATCTTTTGCAGAATCTTGTGTTTCGATTTTCATATTCAAAGAAATAAAATGTGAAATAATTTTAATTGTGATTCCAAATGTTCAAAGCTAACAAGACAGCTGTTTTCATGTAAATGTTTTCTTCGCCATTTAACATGCAAAATAATACAGATATTAAAAATGCATTTTTCAGTAAACATCGAATTTTTTTATAAATCTTATGTAGCCCTGAGAAATCTTCGCTTTTGAAAAAAATGCAAATCGAATTATGATATTTTTTTTTTGGAAGTACGTATTTGCGCGAACAATTACACTTTGGAACTTACAATTACACAAAGAAAAGTCGCTGAATAATAATTAATTCATTCAGAAAAAATGTGGATTGAAGATTGTGCCAGCTTTGCAATTTTGTTTTGTGCCCCAATTTTGACCATAGATTTATCTTCAGCGGTAAAAGGTACATTGGAAAACATATGGAACCACCCAATCCAGACATCACTTTTTTGTTAATTTCAACCATGAAATTCATAAAAAATTGCCACCTATCAAAATTGAGTAAAACATATCAAAGCTGCATACGCATTGCTACTTCCGCATTAAAAAAATTAAAATAAAGAAAAAAATCTAAAAAAACGGCTGATATTGATCAGCTTTATAAAAAAACAGTGCCATTTTATTTATTAAGTTTTCAAGAAAATTGTTTTTCTTATAAATATTATTTGTTTTCATTTTGTATTACATTATTATACTTTGTTCAATTTTATATTTTTGTTATTGTCTTGTGGCAATTTTGTAATTTTGTTGCAATTACATTATTCCCGTGCTCAGTCAATAAATCTTTTAAATTAACTTTAGATCAGACTTTTGAGTTTATGAGAAAGCTTCAATTTTATTAAAAAATTGCAATTTATTTTTATCATGGCTTGAACGGCCGTAACATTTTTTTTTAAATTTTGTTCTTTATTTTAATTTTTTATGCGGAATGGAAAACTACACATAACTCCAAATTTTCATTATTTTATAATAGTCATTTTAGTAGTCCAATCATTTTTATATAGCTCGGTATTCGATCAATTAACTATTATCGCCCTTTCTGTGAACGTTTTTAATTGAAATTTGATTAAGATTTTTCTGAGCTTATAAAAAAACTTAAATTTATCCGCTCTAACCGCTGCAACATTTTAAAAATGGCAAGGAAATGGTTACCCCCGATTGCTAACTGATTTGCAGGCTTATCCTATTGTACCATACAAATATTTCATAAGAAGTACATAGTTTTTGAATGTCTCACAAAAAGAGCTATTATAGCAAAAAAAATAGAAATTAAATTTTAAAATCAGGAGATAAAACTTGATTTTTTTTCAGAGTATAAGATAATTACAATATTTAACATATTTATACAATATTCACAGTTTTTAAGCGTTGCAGTAGGCAAATTATCAATGAAATAATATTATAATTATACATTCAGAATTAGTTAGTCATTTCTTATACTAATGATTTTCTAACTAGCTGTAAGTGGAATTCTGTCTTAAGGCAATTAGGGCATCGTGCCTTAAGGCAAATTGCTGGAACTTCCCGTACCAAAAATTATTATTTTTTTTTAAAACGATTAACATTTTTGAAAAAAAATTACTTTGAAAAAATAAGATTTTTGAGAAACTATAAATTGGACAAAAAATTAGTTTTTTTTGAAAAAAAAAAATTTTAAAAAAAATTTTTTTTCTTAATTTTTTTTTTTTTTTTGAAAAAAATTTTTTTTTTCTTTATTTTGACATATTGTGGAAGATCTGAACTTTTTTTTCAAAGCAATCGTACTGCTTTAACTACATAGGGACAAAATATAAAGCGCGTAAGCGCCGCGTCGCTGTCTAACGCATAAGCATTGGTACGGAACCGATAGGAATGTTAACAAAATGTATACTTATTGTTAAAATCTCTATAAAATGTCTGATAATTTGATGTGCATATGTCTAATGATCATTTTTGACCGCCAAATGGCTCATTTTTTTACTTTTTCCTCTGTATCTCCGAAACCACTGGACCTACCTTCATGAAAGTTGTATCGATTCTTCATCAATACAAATAAAATGTTTTTTGAATTATTAAAATCGGACGCTCCGTTCTCTTAAAAACTGAGTTACCGTTTTTGGAACTTTTTGCCCCGTATCTTCGGAACGGCTTGACCTGCCTTTGCCAAAACTAATCAGCACGTCTCCTTATCAATACGGATCGAATGTTTTTTGAATTATTCAAATCGGTTGATCCGTGCTCCCGAAATCGTCGACGAAAATTGTATCCGCACATACATACACACACATACATACATACACACACACACACACACATACACACACACACACACATACATCCATTTTTTTCTAAGGTATGCCAAAATGTTCAGAAACCTCTGAAACGTAAAGATATATAAAAATTTTCATTTTCGATTTTTTTGCGATTACTATAACTTGCCCTACGGGAAGTTAAAAATATATTCTTGATCGGGTCAGCTAGTATATATTATATATATATATATATATACATATATATATATATATATATATATATATATATATATAAATTACGTGCGGCCCGCCATAAAATTTGAAAATTTAAATTGGCCCGTGGGTTAAAAAGGTTGCTCGCCCTTGTTCTATAGCATATTAATTTTCGTAACACCTAATTTAACACAGGGTATAATTCAATTATTTTTAATATTTTATATTGTTCTTAACATTCATCTGACTTCATATTTTTGCTCAATTCTAAAGTGATATTCAAATGATGAGCCGACTCTGCCGCAAAATAGACCAATGTTATGACAAAGCTATGTAAAGTGGCAATTCTCATACAAAATGGTACTAAATAAGAGAAATTCAGTAAAAAACCTTACCGAACAACGCAGAAATTACATAACATGCATAATATATGAGTGATGTTGCATTTTATGTATGAAGCGCCTGATTTCACAGCGAATACATGGCATTTTGACAGTATTTAGTACCATTTTAGTGTCAAAATCGGCCCCTAAATTGACATTAGTCGTATATTATTTATTTTGGTATAGTCTAATTTTAAATCATATGAAAATTGATAATTAGATAATTTACTCAACTTGGGTATGATTTGTTCAAATGATATAATTTTTAGTATTATGCACTCAAAAGTTTCTCTCAAAGTCGTCATATTTGATTTGTAAAATTAATACCAACTCCCATATTATTTGGATTTATGCGCTGTTTTCGCTGTACCAAAGATAAAATTCAATTTGTGTAGAACATCATAATACTTAAATTTTTATGGTTTGGGTGATTATTTTTAAAATTGAAGTAAATATTCAATTACATTAAAATAAGTTGAAAATGATATTTCATTGCTTTTGAATAAATATTCATAAAGGAATTATTGAAATTTTTGAATAAATATTTTAATATAATAACTTCATTTTCTAGATTTTTTTTATTCGAGAGTAATACTATATGTAACTATTATCATATTGCAGAGATATTGTCCTAAGTAGGATTTCAGTGAGAGCCGGTAGCAGTAAATTAACTAGTGGTGGCACAGTAAAAAGATTAGAAGCTTTTTTGTTCATCCACAATACAACCCACAAACACAAGATAATGATGCTGCCGTTGTTCGTCTTTCATCACCTTTGAGTGTAAATAGTGGATCAATCCGGCCCATAAAACTAGTCAATTCTGGTGTAGAATTAAGAGGAGGCACCAAGGTTACAGTTTCTGGATGGGGTAGACTCACGGTAAATATGATCGAAGACTTATAAAATATTATTTATTTGAAATTAAATTATATTAGCGTTTGAAGAGAAAAATGCATAGATTGCTTTTTATGCGTAGAGAAATATATACACCAAGAATTGCATTCATAAGGTCAATTAAATTACAACCGTTACCAAAGCAAGTTCTTACAGGAAATCATTTCCCAATTTCTGATGTTATTTAATATCATTCTTTTTGTCCATTTATGTAGTAAGAGCATGATACATAAATATAATCATACTTGTAGCTGAAATGCCGATTGCTTTTTAGAAAAGGAATTTTTTTTATTTGCAGGAATCACCATCAGAGCTTTCTCCTACACTCCAGGGAGCAACAATAACTGTTATTGACAATCCAACGTGCCAAAGATATTATGTCGCAGATTACGTCATCACAGACAAGTAAATAAAATAAGTAAATTTGTTTTAATTTTTTTTTTGAAATCGACTGAATATATCATGAATATTCTACAATATGTTCTTGGGGTTCTATTCTTAAATTGGATAACTGCAGATCTAATACATAGTACCAAACTGTATTTGCAACATTGCGTATTTTTTCATTTTCCTATAAAGTGAGTTAAAAAGTTATTAGAATTTATGACTAGTGGTTTATGAATTTTGGGTTAGGAACATGAGAATACATATCAATAACTGATAGAATTCACAAACGTCTTTAATATTTAATTAATTCAAATAATGCCCAAAATTCTTTATAAAATTGAAAACAATTCCATCTTAAATTCTGATAGCTATCAGACCTTGTAGTCAATACATATCGACAGCAGACAAATTTGTCAATGCCTTTAATGAGTGGTCTTCAAACAAGTATTTTTCATATTTTCTAACTGTTGAATTTGTTTTAGTATGATGTGTGCAGGATTCATTGAAGGAGGAAAAGGTCCATGCCAAGGAGACACCGGTGGTCCATTAGTCGAAGGCAACAAAACCTTAGTAGGAATTATATCATGGGCATTAGGTTGCGCAAGACCAGCAAGTCCAGGTGTTTACACACGTTTAGCTTCTACCAGCGTCAGAAATTTTATTCGAAGTGTGACCGGCCTCTGATGTGATAAATAATTCATAAATATTCGAAAAAATTATATAAATAAATTATGTAAAGATAAAATATAATTGAAAATAAAATTAATAACACATTGAAAATTGAATAAATGTTATAGAAATCCCTTGTTCTAATTTATAAAATAAATTATTGAAGCATTACCAACTTCTCAATACAACTTGTTTATAGAAAAGCAAAAGGCATCCTCGATTAAAATGAACTCTAAGCGTGAAGAACAAGCGGATACTTTACTTGACACTAATAATACCGTTACTGGCATACGCCGCTCCAGCATAGAACGCGACGACTAAGACTAACTTACGGAAATTACAGACATTACAAAATAAGACACCACGACTCGTACTCAACAAAATAAGGAACCCACTGACTAGACATTACTTCTTTCCAAAATACATACCCAAACAGACGGACGTACCGACAATACTCGACCATATAAAAAAGTTCACCGAAATTTTTTATCTAAAATGTGGGGATCATCTTAATACTAACAACGCGGGTCTCGGGCAGTTTACGAGGGACGTAATTTGGTATGGCAATCACGCCATGCCAAACTATATACTGATCGACCCATAGCGGCAAATGATACTTGGCTTGACACAGATCTTTCTTCAGTGCGAATAAATCTATTATTTTGTTTTTCTTTTTTTTGTATAATTATGTATTATTATAAATAGTGCTATGTAATTTTTTTTAGAGGATAATTTTTCTTTCCTCTTTTTTGTCACACTATTATGAACTTATTTTTAATTTTCAGAATTAATTATTGTTTGCAAAATCATATCCAATGATGGTTACTATACCTACGGGTAAAAAAACCATATTAAAAAATGCAATGTACATACTTACGTTTATTGAAATATATATGTTTTTGACTTGACTTGACTTAAAATGAACTCAGAAATCTTGGAAGCATTTGATTATTAGTAAACTTAATTTGGAAGAATATTACAGCTGTAATTCCTAAAATCTTTAAGATACTTTTTCGCATAGTTTTCAATCTATTTTTAAAAAAAATTGTATATAACTATGAAACAAATAAAGTGCTCAGAATCGGCATAAAAAGTGTTCGACAGCTTTTAAATGAAAGCAAATGCAATAAAATGACAGTAAGTGAGAAATAAACACAATCAATGAATTCACCTGAAATTATTATTTGTGTTTTTATTTGAGCAACTTTTATTTGATATTTTACGCTTTCTTAATATATTTTGAATAATATCTAATACGCATTGTTGTGTCCCATCCAGCAACAATATGTAGGTTCTTCCTGCTGCTAAACAAAGCTGTTACCAATCTGTGGAAGCTGATCAGTTAAACAGACGAAAATATTTGATGTATTTATTCATTTCATGATTCCTTTATCTAACTTCAACAACTGAATAATTGAGTATGATTAACTAAAATATGACTCAATTGAAAACTAAAGTACTCAGTCGTACTTATGCTCATGATTGACCACTGAAGATTGAGTATTGACTGACTTTATGAAAACTAAATCACGACTGAGCTGGTGAATGCCGTCATTCACCGACGTCTTGTATGTGCGTGCTTCAGGGTGACTTTGAAATCCTAGATAACATTACTTTACTACTTCTTCCATGTCGTTGTATAATGCAACACAATATATGAGTAAGTTGTTATTGCGTATTTTGTGTCTTGGAAAGGAATTGAACAACAACTGGGCTGGGATATCTCGAACTTTCAATGTTGTAGCTATTAGTAATTCACTAGATCTTTGTAGTTTAAACTCTGACTGTTACTGTGTTTTATAATATTATTTTTAATTATTATGAATGGGTGCATACCCCTTACAGCACATATCAAACAAAATATAAAATCGTTTTGAGTAATGCACATATTTGAAATATACAGAAATCTAGCAAATTAGATCTTTCTTTTAAAAAATTACTTAGCCTAAATTACCACATTTTTTAAATGGAAACTATTAATACGATTAGGCTTCGTAGTTTAAACTCTGACCGTTACAGTGTTTTATAATATTATTTATAATTATTACGAATGGGTGCATACCCCTTACAGCACATATCAAATAAAATATAAAATCGTTTTGAGTAATGCACATATTTGAAATATACGAAAATCTAGCAAATTAGATCTTTCTTTAAAAAAATTGCTTAGCTTAAATTGCCACATTTTCAAATGGAAACTATTAATACGATTAGGCTTAACTTAAAACAAATATTCCATCATTTTTGGTATAAGTTTGCATTATTTTTAAATGGGACAATTTTGAAATGTGCAAAACAATTCACAAACTTTTTAATCATCAAAATTGTGAGCTGAATTAAACTACAATGTGTGATTCTTTGCGTACATAATTTGAAGAACGAATGACTATTTTAAATTATTTACACTAATTATGAATTTGGTTTTCAGCAGATGCATACAAATCAAGGTTTTCCGCAATAAGGCAAAAATTATTAGCAAACTTATTGCATATCGATTCATTGGATCAATAATTAAATAAAAAATACGTGTAACTTCAAAGCAAATTTTTTGAAAGTTTCTATAATACTAGCGCATATGTCTCTTTGTTCATAGTTAAATGTGTAAAATTGAAAATGAGTAAATATACCCTTGAATATACTATTGTTTGTGTTATTTTATCATAAATCAAATATAAAGGTTGTATAAGTGTATTTATCACTGACAATTTTTGAATCTAGAAGGTGAGACAGTGCGCTCATTGTTTTAAAAAGATAGAACATATAGATAACGACTGAATTGAACTGGTAAGTAATTGGATGTTAAAAAAAATCATAGAAAATAGATTTATTTACACAAATTACAGTTTTATAATGTATGATAGAATTAGGTAAATACGGTTTGAATGTTTTGCAAAATATGCCGACGTAATTTAGTTTTATTTGTAAAATAGAGAAACGGAACGTCTGCAAAAAATATTTTTGTATATGTGGAATATTGCTTGTTAATCATTTATAGAGTTTGGGATTCGATATAAAACAGCAACAGAGAAGATTTGATAAATTATAATGAGAGAGACTACATTCAAAATTTGTATAATCATCAATATTAATTAAAATTAATTGTATTGCATATGCAATTTGTATCGTGTAAAATTCAATATCAATTATGCAAAGTCCTTGTTTCCTACGATTACGACAAATTGAATAAACTTGCGACCATAAAGATAAGGAAGGTACAAATAAACATTAAAAATTATGTCAAGATGAGAATATTTAAATGTGTCAATAAGGGTATATATACAACCGGCCAAAAGATATATATGTTTTTATCGGTAAATGAAAATGAGCAGTTTTGCAATCATTTTGGTTATTATTTGCGCTGTACTAACTATGGGTATTGAGAACATACGTGATTTGAATGCTAATACTCTTTACACAATTTTAATTTGCAGTTTGAATTTAATCATTTTCAGCCAGGTTTAAAAACGTCAATGTATATTCTGGTCGTATAGTGGGTGGTGTGAAAGTCGACATTAAAGACTATGGATGGCAAATTTCGTTCGAACACGATAGACAACATTTTTGCAGTGGATCTATCATAACCGACAGCATCATTATTTCTGCAGCACACTGCTTTGATTGGTATAAAATATACAAAAATAAGCTCAGTGAATAATTAAAGTCAGTACCAAGTTATTTTCTGTAAAAAAATTAAATTTGTGACGCAGGAATATCGAAGCCAAAGATGTCCAAATTAGAGCTGGCAGTAGCAAAATCCACAATGGAGGAGTTGTAGTGCCAGTTGAAAGATGGGTAATTCATCCTCAATACAGTAGACAAAATCAAGATAAAGATGTAGCAATTGTTTTTCTAAAAACAGCTTTGGAAATGAATAGTAATTCAATTCGCACGATTCAAATTATTGATAAAAACATTTCAGTTCCAAATGATTCAAATGTTACAGTTACCGGATGGGGATACGTAGAGGTAAAAATATGTGCTACATTAATTTATGAATGTTTATTAAAATTAATTTGGATTAAAATGTAATTCATCAGGAAGATGTACAAGTTTTTTCGGAAAACCTTCGCGGCGTTTCTATACCAGTGATTGACTTTTCTTTCTGTAAACTATTGTATGCTGCTCGTTATACATTGACAGAACAGTAAGTATATAATTATAGTCGTTTTTCTGTTACATTTTACTCATTAATTTTTAAATTAATAATATTTCTTTAATTTTATTGCAAAATTAATCCCAAAAAATCTAAATATTTGCTACACATTGATGACTATTTCCTGCATTCTATTTAATTTAAATCCAAATAACTTCCATTATAATTTTTCAAAGACAATACTATGGCGTTTTATGATCAAGAAGTTGATCATAAAATGATTTTGAATTTTATTTTCAAATGGACAAACTGAAAATCAATCTATTAAATTTGTTCGAAGTGTTATCTAATAATTGTTATTTGCAATACTTTATATGAAAAATATTTTAGAATGCTTTGCGCTGGATTTCTTGACGGAGAAAAGGATTCGTGCCAAGGAGACAGCGGCGGCCCACTTGTCGATGAAAATAATACTCTTGTTGGTATCGTATCTTGGGGCGACGGTTGTGCAAGGGCGGTCAGTCCCGGAGTATACACACGAATTTCATCACCAATTGTTAGAGATTTTATCAGTAAACATGTTAAAATTTAAAAAACAGAGCAGTTCATAAAATAAATATAAAAAATCAATAATATAATTGTAAAAAAATTATTCATGTATATATATAAAGGTAACTCCCCTATACCGTGTTATACGGGACAAAAGACTATAGAACAAGAAGAAGGGTTACCGTCCAAGAATTCCAAAAGACACGAGAAGAAGTAATGAGAAATAATGCACGTTAAATGAATCATATATTTTGTTTTTACAAGAAACGGATAGAACATCCAACATGATCATTTCGTTTTTGGCAAGATATACTCATCCACTGAGAATTTTATATACTACCATAATTTCCATGCTCTATTTTTGATAAAAAAAAAATATTTTTGATTACTTGCTTTTAGTGAAAAGATACCTTTGTTAAAATATTGCGTTCATTTTATTTGAAGAATCTTTGTTTAAGAAATACGGCTAACTACGCAGACCTGTTTTTCGATAGAACTGCGCTTGAATAAAAAATATTAAATTAGTTATCTTTTGCACTAGTTACATTACATTCATTGAGCAATTTTACTAATTTTAGATCAGGTAAAGTTTGATTTTCATAGGTTTTAGTTTAGTATGCAACATCGATTTAACGCCTAATTCCCTTTCCTCAAATTTGAAGCCGCGCACTAGTTTGGAAAGAGTTTCCAATGTGATCTATAAGATCTATTGCAATAGTTGCGATTGTACCTATATTGGCGAAACAGGACAGAACCTTATTAAACGTTTAAAACAACAAGACAATAACTCAAAATACAAAAATCAAGGACAAACGACGATCACAGAATATTTAAAACTAAACAACCATACGTTCAATTTTTATGACGCACAGGTTCTTTATCATCAGTCGTAAGTCTCACAAAGACGCTTTTCAAAATCAGCTTTTATTTTCTTAGACAAACTAAGTATTAATAAGCGAACTGATACTAGCTTTCCCTGCAAAAATTACCAATATGTTCTGAATCTTGTTTCTCAATTTGTATCGAATAATTAGCACAACACTATGTACACACTAGCATATATCGCTGAACTATGTATTGCAAACACGCGCTTCTAAGTTTTTAGAAAAACAGGTCTAGCGGTTTCGGAGATGCCAAAAAAAGTAAAAAAAATACTTGGCGGTCAAAAATGATCATTAGACATATGTTCATCAAATTATTAGATATTTCATGAATATTTTAAAAATGAGTATTAATTTTCTTATATTTTTTTGGGTTTTGTATCAAGATTTTTAATTTTTAAAGTTCACTTGTACGGTTCAAACAAAAATCAAAATTTTCAGATTTTTTATTTCAAAAATTTTTCAAAAATGAACAAAGTTTTATACTTTAAATATAAATTTTAAAATTATAATTTATTTTGAAAATGTATATATTTCATATGCGTCATTCTAATCGTGAGAAATATATCCTAGTGGTGTTTGGCATCGTGCTGCCTTAATAACTTAATAAGATTAATAACAATTGTTTTAAAATTTGTTAGTTTTTGAATTCATTTCAAAGTTTCTGAAATTTAAGGATTACTGTTAATATATTTATGATTCTTTCAACACTGGCATATTATTAATTATAATTTGAGCTTTCATCAAAATAATTTATATAAGTGGTGTTTGGTAGGTACTATTTTACTATGCACGATCCATAATAATTGCAAGATGATTGAACTATTAAAATAGAAATCATATAAAATCTTTTAAAAAAAAAAAACCAATGAAGATAGAATTTACTAATTCAATATCAAATATATTACTGGCGTTTTTGTTTTATGGAGAAATTGTAACTACTTATGTTATTTAAAAAACTGTACATAGTTACTAACTATTAGGCTCACAAAAGTAAATTATTCTTGAAATAGGCACTTTAGCAAGTCGACTTAACAAAATTAAAAGAAATACTTGTGCGATTCTATCATTTATATGTAGAAAGTATTTCCCAAAACATCTTATTTTTACATCAATAAGTCTATTTTTGTTGTAATTATCATATAAAGCGGTTATTTATACTTGTATACATGTAATTATATACAGCTTAATGAACTGTGAAAAATTACCCTAGCTACAGAATAATTGCGGTTCATGGTAAAAACTATATGTAGGCAATATTTTGTTATTTTACAAATTTCAATAATGTGTTTTTTACTGATAAAATCAAAAAGACGTAAGTAAATATTTTTACAGATATTTTATATTATGTCGAAATATTTCTGTATAAAAAGGGAATAATTTCATACAATGGCAGTCAGAAATAATAGGAATAGAACAAGATATAGCCCAAAATGAAGTGTTTATTGGTCATATTGGTTTCAGTAAGCGCTATTTTCGCCGGGCGTCTTCAATCTAAAAGTAAGTAAATTAGAGTAAAAATAATAATATATTTAATAAAAGAAATTATGTCATTCCTATAAAACAAATTTGTTTCTTTTTTGTTAATGGTCTCCTTAAAATGCTCAGGTAACCATGTAATAATATTAGTAAAATTTAGAGACCAAAAGATTTACTATTGAAAAATTGGGCTCACTCTGGTTATCACAGATCTGATCTTGCAGTTTTGTTGCAAGCTTTGTTTGATGTTAACAATACTTTATTTAAAATGAATTAGAAGTAGATAAATACAGTATTGTTTTTAGATAAACATATCAAAACTAAATCCGTCGATCGAATTGTTGGAGGACAAGAAGTTAGTATCAACGATTTCGGTTGGCAAGTTGCTCTTGAACAAAACGGCCAACTTTTCTGTGGTGGTTCAATAATTAGCGAGCAATGGATTCTTTCGAGCGCACAATGTTTTGATAGGTAGGTATGACACAAATTCTATTTATAATTCGTTTGCTATTATGTTGATATCTTTTCTAATGAAATCTAGAAATAGAAATTAAAATTGTGAACAGAAATGTGAATAATACATAAAATAGTGGCAAGAAATCAACCAAGATAAACATTTTACAGGCATACAAAAACTTTACGTTTAAATATATACCATAAACTTTTAACTTCGAAAATGAAAATTTTTATATATCTTTACATTTCAGAGGTTTCTGAATATTTTTGCATGCCTTAAAAAAATGGATGTATGTGTGTGTGTGCGTGTGTGTATGTGTGTGCGGATACAAATTTTCGTCGACGATTTCAGGAACACGGCTGAAGCGATTTGAATAATTCGGAAAACATTCGATTCGTATTGATAAGGAGACGTACTAATTAGTTTTTGACAAAGGCAGGTCTAGCCGTTCCGAAGATATGGGGCAAAAAGTGTCAAAAACGGTAACTCAGTTTTTAAGAGAACGGAGCGTCCGATTTGAAAAATTCGAAAAACATTTTACTTGTATTAACAAGATGACGAACTGATCAAATTTTCATGAAAGCAGGTCTGGTGGTTTCGGAGATCTAGTAAAAAAAGTAAAAAAAATGCCATCTGGCGGTCAAAAATGATCATTAGATATATGCACAATAAATTATCAGATATTTTATAGACATTTTAACGATAAGTATAAATTTTGTTTACATTTCTATGGGTTCGGTACCAATGCTTATTCGTTAGATGGCGGCGCGGCGCTTGCGCGCTTCGATATTTTGTCTTTATGCAGTTAAAGCAGTACGAATGCTTTGAAAAAAAGTTCAGAATTTCCAAAATATTTCAAAATACACTTTTCTTCAAAAAGTCTTTTCTTCAAAAATGTTAATCTTTTTAAAAAATAATAGTTTTTGGTACGGGAAGTTCCAGCAATTTGCATTAAGGCACGATGCCATGCGCCCCACTAGTTGTTAGTTAAATAAAAACTTGCAATAAATTCAATGACCAGTCAGTTAAACATTATCTCTATTGATCTTATTTATGATTCTTAATCAAAATCGTTTCAGTAGGTTTTTAGAAATATTAATAATAATGCATTTACCCCATATCTATGAGTAAAACTAATAGACTTCATGCAGAATTCAAATAGTTTTTTCAACCAATGTTTTTGAAATCTATCGTAAGTTTTGCAAAAATTAACATAGGGCGATGCACAAAGGTCTAATTTGATTTTAAGTAACTATACTGTCTAAACTAAATAAACTATAACAAAATATAACACGTAACAGACAAGCAACTAAACTGTTTTCAATAAAATTCCTAGTTAAACCTAATTATAGAAATGGGTTTTTTTTGTTTTTCTAAAATTTGTCAATTGTCCCCATTGGCTGGGTAAAGAGATAGAGCCATAGGGCAAACAGATACAATATCTTAATTTTAAATTTAAAGAAATTTTGAGAAATAATAGCTACATTATTGAAGCAATACCAAATATAAAATTCATGCTCACATGTTTTACAAAGGTAACACTTTATATAACCTTGATCTGGTATTTTGTCAGAAAAATTCATATGGTGAGTTTTAAAAAAAATCTGTTGAATCTAAATTTATAATAACAATTCATATTATAGAACAATTAAATAAGGTACACTTAAAAATTATTAGAAGATCTTGTGAGCTTAACAATAGTGCACACAACCAAAAAAAACTTTTTGTTACAGATTTTCAAACATGACTATGTCCTGATAGCGACGTTGATTGATTTAAGACAATGACTGGTTACACATCTTTTTCCCTCTACTTGCAAATATTGTTGTTTAAAATTTCTAAATTTACTTGTTTTTGGGATATTGATGAAAGTCCTTTCTATCCGTGGACCTTTAAATTCCGTTCTATCTTAGTTATAGATTGTATATGAACATTAGTATGGTTGTGTATGATTGATATTAGAAATACATTTTAATGTAAAATTGCTAATATTATGCATATATGATATGCATAAACATTCTTTTATATATTCCATCCGAAAGAATATTTACAAAAAACAAGTGTAAAAAAATTATGACATTTTATCTGTTTTCAGTGGAGCAACGGCTGATAAAGTCTCAGTAAGAGCTGGAACAAGTACTGTACAAACTGGAGGAATATTAGTAAATGCAAAGAGAATCATAATTCATCCTCAATATAATAGAAGAAATTTAGATAAAGATGCAGCTTTAATAAACTTAGATTCACCTTTGCCATTAAACGGCGGATCAATTCGCGCAGCGCGATTAATAAATTCTGGAGCTATTGTATTACCTGGCAGGTTGCTCACTGCTTCTGGATGGGGATACATAAGGGTAAATGTTATAAAAATTTAGAGATATTTCTATTTCGCATAAGTTTTGCAATCAAAAACTAGTGTATTTACTTCCCATTTACTTTTAAAGCTTCTAATTGACTACCAGTTTATTCAAAAAACTATCCATCATATTTTCCTTGTGGATACATATGGGATAAACGGTAGTTTACATTTTTGTGGGTGTGAGAATAAATAGTTACGGTTTTGTATAAAAAAATTGCTATAGAATGTAGTTTTGAAAATTGGGGTTAAACTATTGAACAAAAATAGTCATACAAATGAAAACCCCATGTAATTTAACGAAAGAATGACTATTATCAGAAGAATGTATAATAATGCACTATGTTATTCTTGAGACAATTAGTCAAGCGCAAATCAAGATACTTATCAAATACTAGTACCAGCGGTATATATTTAAAGAATACGAATAAAACATTATTGAAAATTTTGAGAAAATAATATTTATATTAGGAAATTTATTCAAATTTACTGGATGTAATGTAATCGACGAAGCCAAAATTGCGCATAATTGGCTGTTACAGTATCAGGACCATAAACAGTGTCCACATTTCCAGATGTCTGGCATGCACTTTTGCCTTTATCGAATAAAAACTGTAGAAGCAAAATGTGTAGAATAGTGTATATTCTCTTTGCTAGCATCCATATTTGCCTTATGCTCAAAAAAAACTGAAAAAGTTTTTTTTTAGAAGGAAATTTCATATTTCTAACTCCGCCTAGTAGAAACCAATCATATTTGTACAACAAGAGATACAAATAATTAGAGCCAATCATTGCAAAAATAATGGATTTATTTCACTTTTCCTTCATCAAATTCCAAATAACCATCAAATCAATTTCGAGTTAGATGAATGTATAAGTAGTTATTAAGAACATATGTAAGAATTACTGAAGCTTCTATATTAATGTTCGTGTCTAAGTGTAATTATTATATTGAATATATTTCATCCTGATATAGCAGCGTTTTCGCCAAAGCTTCAAGCAGTAGCAGTTCCAGTCGTAGATAACTTTACTTGCAAGGAACTATATAGCACACGTTATGTAGTCACAGATAAGTGTGTATATTTCAATTTTTAATTAAAACTTCAATATTCCTTCCCAAAATAGTAATAAAAAAAATACTGCACAAAATAAATATAATTAATTTAATCAACAACCAAATATAAATAATATTTATTAAATATAGAATTGCCGCTTATATTATTAACTTCCCGTAAGGTAAGTTATTGTAATCGTCCAAAAATCGAAATTGAAAATTTTTGCATTTCTCGACGTTTTGAAGGTTTCTGAACATTTTGGCATTCCTTGGAAAAAATGGATGTGTATGTGTGTATGTGTGTGCGTGTGTGAATACAACTTTTGTCGACGTTTTGGTAGAACGGAGCATCCGATTTGGACGATTCAAAAACCATTCAACCAAAACTGGTTGAATTTCTGCAACGACATGAATGGGTATCAAACAGTTTCAAAATTTTCAGAATAAAAAAAAAATTCAATTTTCTAACAATTTCCAAGTTATCAAAAAATTTCTAAGTTTTGAAAATATATCAGTACTTTCAAATTAGGCTTTTTTTATTTTTTCTATATTCAAATTTTTCAAATGATTCCAAAAACTTCAAAATTATCAAAAAAATCTAATTTTTCTTTAAAACATTTAAAATTACGGTACGGAAAGCTTCAGCAATTTGTCTTAAGGCACAATGGTAAGAACCACTAGCTTTCTAATGAGCTTGATTCGAAACGAAAATACAAAAGTATTAACATACATACTTGTCAAAATAAATGATTTTTAAGCTGATTTTAGAACGTCCACAAGCATTATCAGAATAATGATATATTCTTTTATATTTTAGCATGCTCTGTGCAGGATATCTTGATGGAGGAAAGGACGCATGCACTGGAGATGCAGGGGGCCCACTTGTGGATAGCAACAGGACCCTGGTCGGAATCGTCTCTTGGGGAGACGGTTGCGCTAGGTCTTTCAGTCCTGGTGTTTATACCCGAATTTCCTCCGCCAGCGTTAGGGATTTTATACGCACTAACTCCGGAGTTTAGAGTATAGAACAAAAATGTGTGAAACTCATATTTGTCAAAACGGCATTGAAAATATAATATTAAAGAACTATGTTGTCATTTATTAATATTCGATTACCACTGAGTGACTTCGATCTCTTTTTCTAATATATGTGGTCCTAAAAATTACAGAATGTTATTTCCACTTGGTCTTTTGTGGTCCTTTCCACCATGACAGATTGTAATTCATAAATAGCAAAATAGAGCATTCAGAAACTACATAAAGACTTGCACGCGCTTGTGAATCACTAGGAAATTACAAAAATATTGTTTTATACAACGAGATTATATAAATAGAATTGGCACTAATAAATTCTAAAGATTACTTATAAATTTGAAGTTTAAAATTTTTACTAAACTAAATTTTAATATATTTTATATTTAGTACATATTTTTTCATTCGAAACAAAAGTTTCTATATTTTGTGACCATATGAACTAATTTTTCTACTAATATTCTATTAAACATAAATTTGTTTGTGCCTTGAATTTTTAAGAAATGCTTACTAGACAAGTATGTTTGCATCATGATAATGAGTTTTTTTTTTATTTCGAAGGTAAACCATTGGTATCTAGTTTTAATTAATATAAAATGAGAGATAAGGCATTTATCTCCGCCACAATATAAGCATGTCTCGTTATTTACGTAGGTCAAGAATAATGTTTACAACAACAATGAGTCACTTTAAAACCTACGTATAAAACTATGGTAGAAATGTTTAAAAATAGAGTTTGGTTCTAAATAGAAAGTTCTAAAAAATAGAGTTTTGGTTCTAAGTAATTGTACAGTCTGGCAAATAAAATTAAACGAAGACAAATTACAGAATATTAATAACGGCCCTTTAGTTTATTTGAAAGACTAACGAATGCCACAAGAATATGTTGTAGATTATTTAGGTATTCATCTGGACAAAAAATAAACATGGCAACCACATATCATGTCGAAAGACTTGAAACTGAAAATGCAGGAACTGCAGTCGCTTAAGGGGTTACATGGGTTTCACGGTTTCAAAAAATCAAAAAATTTGTTTATTGAATTGAATCAAATAAATTATTTTATTAAATTCTATAACATCTCTAGAATATTTTCCTTAATTTTCAAGTTAATCCGACTAATAGTTTCGGAGATACAGCCTTGAAAAGGTAAACGCTCGAGGTCAGGTATAGGCTGAGGCTTTAACTTTTTAACGCGTTTTTCTCAAAACTGTTTTCAAAAACGGTTGTCAAGATTTCTCGCGAACTACTCAACCAATCTTGATGAAATTTTACGCAGCTCTTCGAGATATCATTTACAAGGTCTTGAACAAAGGATTTTTTTCTTTCTTAATTAGAAATTTGCATTTTTTTTATAAAAACGTCTGCCAAAAATCCTATTTTCATTTTTTTTTCATTTTTCTATGTCCACTACCTATCTAGCTTATTGTCTTTACTAAAACACATATTTTTTATTGTTATTTCACATGATCCTAAAAGAAGTTCTGCTGACAACGCGGAGGCACCTTTCTTCCGAGGGACTGCCTGAAATGGTGTCGTAATGAGCGCCATTTTGATATATTTTTCTGAAAATTTTACAAAATGTTTATTATATATGTATTTTTTAAATAAAAAATTCATTAAAATATTTCATTTTTATATGTAAAAAAAATATTGAAAAAAACCGTTTTTTGCCCGAGGAAATCCATGTAACCCCTTAAAGGAAAAATCAGTATTGAAGCATATATGAATATGACATTGACTCAAAAAAGTAGGTCTATTTACTTAGACCTTAGATAGAAAATCATTCACTGGAATGAATTCTAAACATTTTTTTTCTTTATTTTTTTATTTATTTGTTTTATTTTTATTTCAGTCTTATAATAGCTTATTAGATTTTATTATTATGATTGCTATTTATAATATCTAAAAATAAAGAAAGACTTGGTATTTTTTAGAAATAATAGAAATAATGGTATTGTACAACACAAATTAATGACTCTATTACTCATTAAACAAAATGCAAATGGTTAAATATTTTACAAATACATAGAAATAACATTCTATTAAATAATTTAACAGAACTAAATATTCAAACAGTAAAGCTAGATATGTTTTTACTTATTAGAAATTTAAATTTTATTGCTATTTTGAAGTCAGAAGTTTTGTACTTTTTTTGACTAATAGCTTTGGTGGCTGGCGACGCAATCATAGAAGTATTTTACGATATAAAAATTAAAATTAGTGGTGTATGGCATCGCGCCTTAAGGCAAATTGCTGGAACTTTTCGTGTCGTAACGAGATCAAGGAATATTAACTGTTTCCTTATAGACTTTTATAAATATTGTAACATTTATAATATATAGGTTTATAAGAGTTATATAAACTGAATTGCAAAGTTGTAATTAATTATTTAAAGTATGTTAGAACAGAATTAAAATTAAAATCTGAATTATTTCCGATATACAAAAAAAAAATTTTTTTTGAAAAAAAAAATTAGAACAAAAAAATTTGTTTCCAACATGCAGAAAGTTCTTTGAATAACAAAACTGTAATTTTTTGCATATTTAGCTCTGTATCTTCGAAATAACTGGACCTGCCTTTGCTAAAAACTAATCACCTCTTCTCCCAATCATTACAAATTGAATGTTTTTTAGATCATTCAAATTGGATACTCCGTTCTCTCAAGAACTCGATTTGTATTTTTTGCACTCTTGGTTCCGTATCCCCGTAACGGCTGGATCTACTTTTGCCAAAAACTAATCAGCACATCTCCCCATTCAAAACACACACAAACGTTCATTTTTTTCAGAGGTATGCCAAAACGTCGAGAAATGTAAACATTTTCATTTTTCATTTTCGGCCCATTACTATAACTACCCTACGCAAAGTTAAAAAAGGATATTTGTTCAAATAATCGCTTGTGAAACGTTTGGGAAACTTAGGTGGACTGTAATGGCAAGCAACTATTAACAGCAAAATTTTAACGCATTAATCTTTGCACTATATATAAACGTTAATAGGTAAAAACATTTTATTCATCTTTAAATTTTTTAAATTAAGCAAGTGGTGTACCGATAAGATAACAAAAACAGCAACTACAATTTAAAAAAATGTCAAGATGTTTTCTGTGTAGTATAAAACATTGAATGCCCCACATCAACCGTCATAAATAAGCAAAATATTAAGACAACAAAATGAAAACTTATATAATAATCTTTGTTGCAGTTTATGCTGTATCTGCTGGATATATCAGCAACAGACGTGAGAATAAAATTTATATCAATTTAATTTAACAATACCTACAACTACATATAAATATATAAATTATTATTTTCTAGCTTGGGCCAGGACTGAAAATTTTAATTCTGGGCGTATAGTGGGTGGTCAAGACGTCGACATTGAAGATTACGGTTGGCAAATTTCTTTCGAACAATATGGTCAGCATTTTTGTGGTGGATCAATTATAACTAATAGTATAATTCTGTCTGCCGCGCATTGCTTTGATAGGTAACAAATAAATATTTTAATTGCTTATATTAATAAATTGTGAGATTAAGTTTGCAAAAAATCATAACCGTGTATGATTATTTTAATAATTTTTATTTTCCAGGAAAGTTTAGCCTGAAGATGTTAAGATTAGAGCTGGCAGTAGTGAGGTATATAATGGAGGAGTCCTAGTACAGGTAAAAAGATGGGTAATTCACCCAGATTATGACAGTAAGGAACAAGATAGAGATGTCGCAATAGTCTTTTTGGAAACACCATTGGAGTTGAATGGCGGTTCAATTCGTACCATCAATGTTATTGGAAGAAATGTTAAAGTGGCGAATAATGCAAATCTCACCGTTACCGGATGGGGATACCTTCAAGTAAATATAACAGATTAGTTCTCTATTTTATAATGGAAATATATGAAATCATTTATTGATCAATACATGATTTTCTAGGAAGAAGTTCACGACGTTTCCGAAACTCTGAAAGGAGTTTCTGTGCCAAAGATTGACTTCTCTCTGTGTAAACTACTTTATTCAACGCGCTATTTAGTAACAGATAAGTGAGTATATATATTTTCAAAAAACATTTGCTTTAATATCAATTTTTCATTACTATCAGTTTTGCTCATTTGTTCATCAATAAATATTATTAGCAAGTCATTATATCGTAAGCAAAAAGTCCTTATTCATTGTCGGTTAGTTTGATGATCAGATCTACACTAATTAAAATATTTGCTTAGATAGATTTCATTTCAAAATAGGATTTTAGCATCATGATAAAACAAAGATTAGATTTCAAGTTGTGTTATAATATCTCTCATACTTCAGTTATGTTGTGCTTTTTATAATCGAAGCATATGTTAATTTTTGAATATTGGATTTATGGTTATATTTACAAGAGATTTATGTTTTAATTAAAATGAATCCTGTATCTGATAGTATTTGTAATGTCATAATCAGAATCACAAGTAGTTAATGATTGCTATTAGAAAAAATGTAATATAAAACAGTTATAAAAATAACTCGTGATGTATGGCAACATGCTAAATTGCTGTAACTTCCCGTACCAAAAATTACAATTATTAAAACAGCTTTAAACTTATTTGAGATTTCTAAAAAAAAAAAATATATTGTGTATTTTCTTTCTCTAACTTTATTCCAAAACTATCGCAGCTGTTTACGAGACAAAATATCGAAGCGCGTAAATATAATAGTCTATAAAATATCTGATAATTCGATATTTTGCCCCGTATCTCCGAAA
Organism: Ctenocephalides felis; assembly: GCF_003426905.1. Taxonomy (NCBI): domain Eukaryota; kingdom Metazoa; phylum Arthropoda; class Insecta; order Siphonaptera; family Pulicidae; genus Ctenocephalides; species Ctenocephalides felis. Next base: position 13,271,441 of record NW_020539726.1, read on the forward strand.
CCGTCGAATCGGTCTCTGCCAAAAACTAATCAGCACGTCTCCCTATTATTACCAATCGAATGTTTTTTGAATTATTCCAATCGTTTGATCCGTGTTCCCAAAATCGTAGACGAAAATTTGTATACGCACACAGACCCACACACACACACACATACACACACACACTGACATACATCTATCATTTCTAAGGTTTGCCAAAATGTTCAGAAACCTCTGAAACGTAAAGATGTTTTTTTATACATAAATATTTTCATTTTCGATTTTTTTGCGACCACTATAACTTAACCATATGGATAGCTAATTAATTAAAATTTATTTTACATGATAAAAGCAATTTTATATAATTAGTTTTACTCGCATTTTTGCCAGCTTTATCGATATATTATTACCTATATATTATTTATTTATTTTCTTGATTTTTCAACAATTTAGTATGCTTTGTGCTGGTTTTCTCAATGGAGAAAAAGATTCATGTCAAGGAGATAGTGGTGGACCGCTTGTTGATGACACCAATACCCTCGTAGGAATTGTATCCTGGGGTGATGGCTGTGCCAGACCTGTTAGTCCAGGAATATACACCAGACTTTCATCTCCAGTAGTTAGAGATTTCATAACAAACCAAACAGGAGTTTAATTTTATATCATAATCATTGAAAAGAACGCCAAATGGCACCATTTGACCATTTGACCATTTATTATTAACCAAAATTTATAGTAGGTATATATTAATACAAAAGTATAATATATTTTGTAAATATTTACTTCAAATTATTCAAAAAAATATATTTTTAAGCATATAAATGTAACTATTTTATTTACTGAGACTCATATAGGGGAGACTGGGCGGACATGGCACGGTTGTGCAGTAGTGACAGTCAACATTACAGCTAAACTAAACTGATTTTGAGATAAGGTCCAAAAATAGTATGTTTGTTCGAACAACAAAATATGAGAGAGAAAGGGAAAGAAAAATTCAATGCATGAAAAAAAAAGATTTGCCAAAAATTTCAATTTAGCTTTGTTTAAGAAAAATATGTTTTGTAATATATTGTTATATTATATTCATAAGCTTTGTTGATATGTTTATGTTGAGTTAGAGAAAAAATATATACATACACATTAATGTGATATCTTGCAGTTTGAAACTTTATATATATATATATATATATATATATATATAAGTAATTAATGAAAATTACCCGCGCAATTATCAGTAATTACAAAGATATGGAGGAAATTGAAATATTTTTAAATAAATGTTAATTTAAGCAAACGATAAACATTTTTATATACTAGCAGTAATATCACAGTTAATCGCAAATATCACCAGTTGAAATGAATTGTGGGCTTTTATTTGTAATATTTAGTTACACTATTATACTTTTGGATAGTGGTGCAAGTATGTATTATAAAATATAGTATATGATAAATAGTTATCAGCAGTTTGCAGTTTTAGAATACGACTTTCCGCTCAAATAATCAACTACTATTTATTAGAAAAAGGTTTTGATTGTAGTTTTTTTTGAAGTTTTGAATAAATAATTATTTGGGAAATTATATATCTCTATATAGTATATATCTCTATAATTATAAATCCTCTATGAGCCTAATTTTTATTTTCAATTCAAAAAATATATTGAAACAATAAATTAGTATTTATAAACCTATTTATACAAATGAAATAGAAACTAGTTGGTATTGGTATTTTGCCTTAAGGCAAGTTACATGAACTTCCCGATATGTGTGAATAATCGACTTAATCAATAAAAAATAAATTAATGTATGAGTGATTAAAAGTATTCCGAATGGATTTATTACACATAATTGAAAATGAACGCACACGTTAACTCTAAAAGTTAGTGTATTTTCTAAAAGCAAATTTTTAAAAATCAACAATTTTTATAATTGAACCAGTGTCCGTAGGTCTTTATTGGTTTAGTATGTTTATTAAGACCAATTAATCTATCGTTATACCAAGTAAATCGTTCATTTTAACAAACGTCAAAAAAACTACTCACTTTCTCAAACTTGAATGAATTTTTAAAATATGACGCATAGCCGTAATATTTCAGTAAGTTCTATAAGACCATGATATACATACATCGCCAAAAAAAGTTCCATAAAAATCGGCTTACATTTTTTTTTTCAAATATTAATTACAAGAAAACGGCTCGGTAGATTTTCACTTAAAACTAATCGGTATCATTCCCAATTAATATCTTTCGAACAGTTTTTGATTTTTTAAAATCGATTCGGTAGTATGAGCTTCAATGTGGACGAAAAGTTTAACGCTTTTTTTAACTTCCCGTAGGGCAAAGTGCTGATTAGTTTTTAGCAAAGGCAGGTCTAGCCGTTCCGAAGATACGGGGCAAAAAATGCCAAAAATGGTAACTCAGTTTTTAAGAGAACGGAGTGTCCGATTTTAATAATTCAAAAAACATATTACTTGTATTAACAATATGAAGAATTGATCAAATGTTTATGAAGGCAGGTTTCGGAGATCTAATGAAAAAAGTTTTAAAAAAATGCCATTTGGCGGTCAAAAATAATCATTGGACATATGCACATCAAATTATCAGATATATTTTATAGAGATTTTAACAATAAGTATAAATTTTGTTTACATTCCTATGGGTTCCGTACCAATGTTTACCCGATAGACGACGACGCGTCGCTTACGCGCTTTGACGTTTTGTCTCTATGCAGACAAAGCAGTACGATTGCTTTGAAAAAAAAAGCAAAAATTTCCAAAATTCCCAAATATGTCAAAAAAAAAATTGTGTCGAATTTATAGTTTTCTAATTTTTAAATCTAATTTTTTCGAAGTAAAATTTTTTCAAAAATGTTAATCGTTTTTAAAAAAATAATAATTTTTTGTACGGGTAGTTCCAGCAGTTTGCCTTAAGGCTAGATGCCATGCGCCCCACTAGTTCCAAATTACAATGGAACGGCTTGGCAGATCGTCCCACAAAACTGATTGAACGATAATCCTCATCGAGATACATCAAATGGCTTTTAAATTTCTGAAATCGGTACAGTAGGTTTTGAGCAAACGACGATGAAAGGGTTAATTTTGACAATTGCCAAAAAAACGATATTAATTTTTGCAAACTGTGACGAATTTTTAAAGTTAAACGAGTTGTCGTAGGGCCGTAATATTTTACTACGCTCTAGAAGACTATGGTATTTACCGTCAAAAAAATAATAAAAAACGTCGAAAAATTTTTTTTAATACATTATTACAAAAAAACGGCCAGGCTGATCTCTACCAAAAACTAATCAGCACGATTCCCAACCAATATCTTTCGAACTCGAATAAAGAAACGGCTTGGTCGATCGTCGCACAAGACTGACAAACAATAGTCCTCATCGAGATGCATTGAATTGCTTTTAAATTTTTGAAATCGGTCAAATCGTTTTTGTGAAAACGTCGATTTACGGCAAAATATCTGTTCACATATACACACACACATACTTTTTCCAAATTTGGTCTCATTCGATTCAGAATGGCTTGAAACATCTAAACATAAAATTAGCGAATCGGATTTTTTGATGAAAACATAAACTTCTCCTTCAGGAAGTTAAAAATGTTTAAACAATTATATTTTAGTAAATTAACTTTTTGAGTTTCAAGTCGCAGCGATCTATATTGTTCGCCTTTTGTGTATAAAAATATATGCGTGTAATTCTGCAAAATCCATGGTATCAAAAATTATTAAATTTTCATTTTTTACTTTTTATATTTTCTGCAATTCAATTGCTTTAGTTTTCAAATTTTGATTTTTAGTATCCACTGATTCAAGGCTATGATTATAATCGAAACGTATGAGTTGTAAAATAAGCTTTTGAAAGCATTTTTAATTCTATTGATGTTAGGCCTTATTATTAGATTGTTAATGCATTAGTCAACAATTCAGAATTATTGAATCGGGCAACGGCGATGTCCATTTTCACTTGAACATATAGATCAAAAATATGTTTCCAATTAAAAACAAGCCAATTTTGGGCACTGCGGTGTGTGAAAAATGACAATGGAAAATTTCTCACACTATTCTTCACTGAATCGAGTTGAAGTTTATCTCAACTCATGGACTTACCCTAGGGTAGTACCATCTATTTTTTTAACAATATTTTGCCCATAGGTTGTGATAAACAGCCCATTGATCGAATAGTGGGAGGTGCAAATGTGAGCATCGAAGACTATGGATGGCAAGTGTCCGTCCAGTTATTAAATCTTCATTATTGTGGAGAAACAATTATTGCAAAGCAATGGGTTCTTACAGCTGCACATTGCTTCATTAGGTAAGCTATAATATCTAACTACTTATATTACAAACTTATCTACATATTGATCATTATATCTACATACCAATTGATATACTTGTATGTATATGCACGGTAATATTAATTCGGCTTAATATTAATTAATTCATTAATTTATTATTTATTTATTTATTACCTATGTCATTTATTTAGCTTAATGCCTATAAGACTATATTCAGTTAGAGCTGGAAGTGATACCATCAACGAAGGCGGAATCGTGAAGCAAGTAGAAAAAGGAATAAATCACCCAAAATTCAATGATACCAATTATGATAATGACGTATCCCTGCTTTATTTGGAAACTCCATTGCATTTAAACGGTATCACTATCCGTACAATCAGTTTAATAGAGCCAGGAGTTATAGTGCCGCAAGGTGAAATTGTCAGAATAACTGGATGGGGTTACACAAAGGTAAAATAGTTATATGAAAATTATTTAAGTTTTAATCTCTAGTTATCCATAACTAAATCACGTTTTATTTTATTTAGTTTTAATAGTTGGTCATAGTTTCTATTTTTCTGCCTGTGCGAGTTGAAAAATATTTTTACTCAATTAGTTTTCAACAAATTATCACAACAGCTTCACTGACAAAGGGTGTTAATAAAGTTTGAACCTATTCATTTTTAACATTACCTAAATTTTGATAAATGTTTTATATTTTATATGTTGTAACTCTACTAAATATTAGAATTTACAAAAACAATAACTAGTGCAATATTTTATTTATCAGGATCAAGCTCAAACCAATTCTAAATTTCTCAAAGGAGTCTCTATTCCTATACTTGACCCAACAGAATGCAAAAGCAGATACGGAAGGATGTTCACAAACAAGTAAGGGTAATGTCCATGAAAATTAGGAAATATTTAAAAATATTAATTAATAATTATGTCCGATATACACTTTTTCACTGGTTATTTTCAATATTGCTAAATTTACACAAATTAACTAGAGAAAATTAACATAGATTATATATCTAATAATAAACTGCATGGCATCATGCCAAGGTAAATTGCTGGTACTTCCCGCACCAAAAATTAATTTTTTAAAGAAGATAATTTTTTTTTAACTTTGAAAAAATTAGTTTTTTGAGAAATTTTTAATTTTTGAAAAAAGTTGACTTTTTTGGAATGAAAATGAAAAAAAAGTTTTCTTTATTTTGAAATGTTTTGGAAATTTTGAATTTTGTTTCAAAACAATCGTACTGCTTTAGCTGCATAGAGACGAAATGTCAATACAAGTACAATGTATTTTGAATTATTAAAATCGGACGCTCCGTTCTGTTAAAAACTGAGTCTCCATTTTTGGCTAGCCGTATCTCTAAAACGGCTAGCTCTCCCTTTGCCAAAAATCAGCACGTCTCCTTATCAATAGGAATCGAATGCTTTTTGAATAATTGAAATCGGTTGAAAATTTATACACACATACAGCCATTTTTTCTAAGGTCTTGCAAAATGTTCAGAAACCTACGTAACACGTAAATATATATAAAAATGTTCATTTTCAATTTTTTGCTGTGTCCTATTACTATAACTTACCCTAGGAATTGTTAATATTTATTCATGAAATAGTCCTATAGCCTTGTAGTTGATACAATTTACTTTCGCTAAATTTAATGGAAATACTATGTACTTTTTTCAGATACATGATATATTGTTCATAATAATGTCAAAAAATATATGCATTACCTAAATATATTATTTAGGACGCAGAGAAAAAAGACATGGTCAAGACTGATTGGTGATCTACCTATGTTTAGCTTGCAAATTTTGTAATATAAATTCGGAATTTGGGTCTATTGTAGTAACCCTGAAAAATAAATGATAAAGGAAATTGTAATTAAGTGATAATTTGTAAGCTAAACGTAGGTCCCTGAAAATTTGTAATTAAGTGATAAAGGAATTAGCTTTCTCATTAAAAATTAAATGCTGTATTCCAATTTAAAATAAAAGCTGGAGTATCAGTTAGAATTGATAAAATTTGTGAGTATAGCAAAATAGTAAAATTTTGACTTTGATCCTAGATAATATTTTGTGGTGATGACTTTTTGGTCTTTACTTCAGGTAAGAAAGCAAAATTTGTGAGGGCACAAGTCTTTTTTTATGTGATAGTCAATGTTAACAGTAGTTTCTGAATTTCGCACATAAAAATTTTTTCAAAACGTTAAATAAATTGTAAAACTTAAGAAAATTAGAGAAATTGGGGAATGCACTAAATTAATGTAATGATAAAAGGCGGCCAGAGCCAATAATATCTTTTTGATACATGTTAATTTTATGCATTACTAATTTCAGCATGCTGTGTGCCGGTTATCTCGAGGGAGAAAAAGATGCCTGTCAAGGTGATGACGGGGGTCCTCTAATAACAAAAAATAGAATTGTGATAGGAATCACTTCCTGGGCATCTGGATGCGGAAGAAAAGATAGTCCAGGTGTATATACTCGTCTTTCTTCCCCAGACATCAGAAAATTTATTCGTCATAACGCTGGCGTTTAAGTCGAGTCAAGGAATATTAAATAAATAAAACTAAATAAAATTAGTAATTTTATGATATTATATATTTTATAAATTATACATTCATTACAATTATACATTATACATTATACATTCATTGTTTTCAATAAAATAGAATTTTGTTTGATATGTGATAAATTGATTAAGTATAATAAGAAACATCGATTAATAGTTTTGCGGCAATATTGAATAAAGTTATGAAATTTAGGGCATATTGGTATGATAAGTTAAGCAAATTGTTAAAATATTAGATATAGCAAACACAAAAATTTCAATTTAAAAGTTTTTCTTATGTTTTTAACGTTCGTATAGATTTTTTTTTTATTTTCATCTAAACTATAACTGCCTGAGAAAGCATTCAGTAATTGTTGTGATTAGTTATAAAATAAGTTTTTAAAATACTACCCATTGGTAGTATTTCAAGTTAGTATAATAAATATAAATATGTGACAATAATTGCAAGCAAATAATAAATATAAATATGTGAGAATAATTACAAGCACTATACGAAATATATAATTTCTATACTAAGTCGTATAGAAATTAGTTTTCAATATGAACACAATAAAGCGGCAGGAGTGGCCGGGCGCAAAATCCCACCGGCCGCCCACATTATAAAATGGCCCACATTTTTTAAATTTTATACTGATGTGCGCCAATTTCTTGAATGAATTTTTCTGAACTAATTCAGTGAACTTTGATTTTAAACGAGATCTATAATTTTTTTATTGCGATTCAATACACAGATGTTTTTGTTACAACTACTGCCGCCTAAGAGAGGAATCTTTTAGTGTTTTTAATCAACGTGTAATTGAGTACGCTGAAAAATCTCATGAAATTGAATACAACGTGACGTTTTTTGCATCAAAAGATTTTGAATTGTTTTTCATAAAAATATAACTGTCTGCAATTTTGTTTCTAAATGAATTTGAATTCAAGATTAATTTTATACATTATTACAAATGAAAAAATTACAGTTTTGTAATGTTAATTTTTTAATAAATTTCAGAGCTCCTGAAGCAAATTAAGGATATTTAAAAATTTGCACTATTTTCCAACGATTCATTTGGTACAATACAGTTGAATTTTTATCACAACATTTATTTATATCACAAAATTTAAACAATCAAATCAATTTATTCATGAGCTCTACTAATTTTCAAACAATTAATTTCAAATATTATTAACTTCCCGAAGGAGAAGTGTGTGTGTGTGTGTGTGAGCGTGTATGTGAACTAATACTAACCTTTCTAACGATGCTAATTAAAAAATAGTCCAAACAACCGCACTACCCGAAAATTCAAAACAAAAAATTATTTTCATTTTTTCATGCACTAAAAAATAATTATTTACCAATATTTGTTATTAATAATGCAGTACATACCAATGTGAACAGATTGGCGTTATTGGTTTGTCGATATCTCTTACAGTTGCGACAAAAAACGACTTTGAAAAAAGGGGCCACTTTCACACATTTTCAATGATATCTCGGCCAAATGATGAGCTACGGATTTGAAATTTGGTATATCTGATTTTCTCGAAAATACCTATAAAATGGCATCAAAATTATCTAAATACCAGGGTGGGGCCAATTCTGTATGGAAACACGCCCATACCCATTATTTTCGAAACTAGTGGAGTAGGGCATCGTGCCTTAAGGCAAATTGCTGAAACTTCCCGTACCGTAACAAAATTTTCGAGAAAGATTAAATGTTTTCAAATAGATTATTTTAAATTCTGTATCATCGTATAATATTTCAATATAAACTGAATTTCAAAGTTAAAATAATTCACTTGAAAGATTTAGAACTTTAACCGCAATTGAAATTGAAATCTGAATTATTTTCGATATACAAAAAAAAATTTTTTGAAAAAAAATTGAAATGAAATTTTTTTTCTCAAAATCAATTGGTTCGTCAACACAAGCAGAAAGTTTTTTGATTTATTCAAATCTGATGCTTATTTCTCTCAAAAACTACCATTTTGTGTACATTTAGCTCAGTATCTTCAAAATGGCTGGACCTGTCTTTGCAAAAACTAATCAGCACATCTTCCGATCAATAGGAATCAAATGTTTTTTAAACCATTCAAATCGGTTGATCGGAAAACGTAAACGAAAAAATGCGGACACACAAAACACACACATACATTTTTTCTGAGGTATGACAAAATGTTCAGAAACTTTCAAAACGTCGAGAAATGCAAAATTTTTCATTTTCGATTTTTGGCCCATTACTATAACTACCCTACGGGAAATATAATAAACAGTTGAAAATTTTATCTAAATATCTAAATGTCAATTTCGGTTGATTAAGTCAATTATTACATCTATCGGGAAGTTCAAGCAACTGCCTTAAGTGTATTGATTACTTAAGCCTTAAATGTATTGATTACATTTGATATGTAGTAATTAATGATCTAATCGACCAAAATCAAACTTTTAAGCTACAGAATTCGTGAAAATTAAAGTTTCAAACCACTTGCATGGAAATTATTATTAGAGCACGAAAAGAATAAAAATATTGAATCAACAATTACAAATGCATAATATAAGCTATACACTTACTTCAAAATATTACCCAATTTCTGTAGAAATGAATAAAAATATAAAAGCCTATTATATTATAAAATTCATTATAGTTAAACATGATATTTATTTTAGAAGAGTGAATCTCTATAAAAAAAGCTTAAGAGAATACTTGTAATATCAACACTATATGGCGGAATTTCTATTTATCTTTTTGAATACTAATGATGAACAATGTAATATTGTGCAAATAAAACTGATAAAGTGCGTTAGAATTAGTAGTAAACAAGCATAATATAAATTATATAGTTTAAAATGCGCCTATAATCTCTTCAAAGTGAATTACGAATACTATTTATTGATAAGTTATCAACGGATAAGAATCAAATACGTAGGTGTTTTTAAAAACAATTTAAGCTATCATTAAGTTACTTTGAATACTGTATATAAAAGAAAGAAAAAACTAAAAATGTATTAGTTCTGGTGGCATTTGAAACTAGCACCTTACAAAATGAAAATAATATTGGTGCTGTTGGTTGCCGTTTTTGCTGTTTCGGCCAGACACACTAACAGAAGACGTAAGTAAAAGTAATATTTTATGAAAAATTTTCAACATTCATTCATATGTAAAAACGATTTTGAAAAATAGTACCGTATTTAAGTTTCCAAAGGGTTGAATATTATAATCTCTATAAAAGGTAAAATTATTTTCGTTGTAATACCTTTACGTTTGATACCATCCCAATAGTTTTGGCATAAGTACGTAGGTATTGTGATTTTTTTGTATAGCGAAAGAAATGCATTTATGCAACCCAGTCAGATCTTTTGTTCGCGTATGTCAGACTCCATACAGCCTGGATATAATACCGATTGAATCCAAAGCTTTTCTCTTGCTTCTGGTACTCACGGAAACCGCCGTTATGCATTATTTCGTAGGGGAGGATCTAGAGTGCTATAATTTTTGCTCAGAAATTTTACTTATCTTTGTAGTTGTGTACACGTATAAATTTGCCACACGTATAACGAGTGAACCGATTTAAATTATTAACTAGCTGTAAGTGGAATTCTGTCTTAAGGCAATTAAGGCATCGTGCCTTAAGGCAAATTGCTGGAACTTCCCGTACCAATTATTATTACTTTTTTAAAAACGAATAATATTCTTGAAAAAATTTTACTTCAAAAAAATAAGATTTTTGAGAAACTATAAATTGGACAAAAAATTATTTTTTTTGAAAAAAAAAAATTTTTTTTTAATTTTTTTTTTTTTGAAAAATAATGTTTTCTTTATTTTGACATATTTTGAAAGATCTGAACTTTTTTTCAAAGCAATCGTACGGCTTTAACTGCATGTGGAGACAAAATATAAAGCGCGTAAGCGCCGCGTCGCCGTCTAACGGATAAACATTGGTACGGAACCCATAGGAATGTAAACAAAATTTATACTTATTGTTAAAATCTCTATAAAATATCTGATAATTTGATGTGCATATGTCTAATGTTTATTTTTGACCGCCAAATGGCTCATTTTTTTACTTTTTTCCCCATATCTCCAAAGTCGTTGGACCTGCCTTTCCAAAAATTTGAACAGTTTTTTATTTAGTCAATACAAATAAAATGTTTTTTGAATTATTCAAATCGGACGCTCCGTTCTCTAAAAAACTGAGTTGCTGTTTTTGGCACTTTTTGCCCCGTATCTCCGAAACGGCTAGACCTGCCTTCTCCAAAAACTAATCAGCACGTCTCCTTATCAATACGGATTGAATGTTTTTTAAATTATTCAAATTGCTTCATCCGTGTTCCCGAAATCTTCGACAAAAATTTGTATCCGCACACACATACATACTACGCACACACACACACACACACACACACACATACATCCATTTTTTCTAAGGTATGCCAAAATGTTCAGAAACCTCTGAAACGTAAAGATATATAAAAATTTTCATTTCGAATTTTTTTGCGATTACTATAACTTACCCTACGGGAAGTTAAAAAACGATTTGTAAGCTTATAAATCCTATTACAAGTTCTTGAATATAGGTATTACTGAAAAAAAAATAACTAAGGAGGCGTCCATTAATCACGTGAAGCGTTGATTTTGGGGGGGGGGGGTTAACGAAAAAATCACGAAAAATCACGTGGGAGGGGGAGGGGTCCAGTGAGATATCACGTGTATTCATTTTTTACCAAAATTTTCAAAAAAGAACAGAAATTTGACGTTTTCTTCGTAAATAAATAAACGATTAATTCGAAAACTTTGTTCGGAAAATTTTACGTAACTAAAAATACACGTGATGTTTGCTGGGGAAGGGGGGGTAAATCTAAATGTGACGACGTATCACCAAGGGCGAGGGGGGACAAAAATCTCTAAAAAATCGATCACGTGATTAATGGGCACCCCCTAAGCAGTTATTTATGGGCAAAACTAAGTATTCGATTCATGTTCACCAAAGTATCAGACACAAACCGTAGAAGATTTTAAATTACAATTTTAAAAATTCTTATAGTACACGTAAGTACTACTTTACGTACAAAATTATAGCTATTCTTGAAGCAAATCCTACTAAATAGAACAGTATAAAAAATTAGTAATTAAAAGTAGTGTCTGTAGTGAGATCATTTAAATTAATATTTGTAATCAAATCTTTATAAAAAGAAAAATTACTAATGATCAAATCTAATATTTTAGACACGGGTAAATTTCGCCGGACCTCCTTAACAAATCGCATTGTCGGAGGTGAGGATGTAAGTATTGAGGATTATGGGTGGCAAGTTTCTCTACAAATATATGATCCGCCACAACATTTCTGCGGGGGAACGATTTTAACTAAGGACTGGATTTTAACTGCTGCACACTGTTGGCCAAAGTGAGTTAAATTCTGAGTTGAAGTGTTAGCAAATTGTCATAAAGTTTTGAGTATTTATATCTTTATTACAGACAGATTAATCCTCGATATGTTACAATCAGAGCTGGAAGTAGCGACGTATATAATGGAGGAACAGTGATAAAATTATATTTCCATATAATTCATCCAAACTACAATACAAAAACACATGATAACGATGCTGCCTTAGTTTTTTTGCAATCTTCCTTGCCTTTAAACAGTGGATCAATTCGTTCGATAGGTTTAATTCCACAAGGAACCGTTTTACCCGCGGGGGAAGAAGTTACTGTAACGGGATGGGGATATTTACAGGTAAACTATAAGCAGTTCATTCTAATGAAGGTAAGGTAATAATAATGATATATTAATATATGATTATTTTGCAGCAAGATGTTGAGGTCGTATCTGAAACTCTTAAAGGAGTCACGGTGCCAATAATAGATACGGCTACATGCAAAAAAGATTACGAAGGTCGTTATACAGTAACTGATAAGTAAGTAGTTTGCCACAAGGCAAAATAAAAAATATTTAAATAATTTAACGTTTATTATTTTTAATGGTCTGTACATTTTAGCATGATATGCGCTGAGTACAAAGGAGATGTGCCCAAAGATTCCTGCCAGGGGGACAGCGGTGGTCCATTAGTTAACAGCAACAAGACTCTTGTGGGAATTGTATCTTGGGGCGCTGGATGCGCCAAAGAAAACTCTCCGGGTGTGTACTCACGAGTTGCTTCTCCAAGCATTAGAAATTTCATTCGTTCCTACACTTTTGTTTGAAAACTTTTAATTGAAATTGCTTTAACAACAATCTATGTCTTATATTAAAACGTGTAATAATAATGAATAAATTTGCTTTACACATGGAGTGTTTGATCTTTCAATTTCTTATTAAAAGCCAAACGAAGTGGTCATGATTCTCGGCCTAGCAACCATAAGGTTTAAATCCAAAGTGAAAACTAGGCTTTCGGCGAATTATCGTAATATTACAATTAGTGAAGAGTGAAGACAACTATTAGGTTGTCTTTTAATGAAATAGATATCTGTCTTAATATGTTAGAACAATCTCTGGATAATCTTCGATATCTTTCGTAAAAGAAAATATGTAGAAGAAGTAAGCATCGTTCACAACAGCAACTAGTGATAGTTGTAATTGCTTCCTTATTTAGAGCTAAAAATGGCTAAATAGGCTTAGCATTATTTCTTCTATTTACAAAAAAAATGTAATTTTTTACTTTAATTTTGTAATGTAATGTAATAAGTTGTATAAATGTTAGATGTAAAATACCAAGTTCAATATCCACTGATGATGACATTAAATTGTATGTCGAAACATTTGGAATTAAAGATTACTTCATAAATCTTTGTTAACTTCCCGAAGGAGAAGTCTATGTTTTTATCATAACATTCGATTCGCTAATTTTATGTTTTCTCGACGTTTCAAGCCATTCTGAATCGAGTAAGACCTTTGGAAAAAGTATGTATGTGTGTATGTGAACAGATTTTTTGCCGTAAATCGACGTTTCCTCAAAAACGGCTCGACCGATTTTAGAAATTTAAATTTACATTCGATATATCTCGATCAGGACTATCGTTTGTCAGTTTTGCGCTACGATCGGCCGAACCGTTTCTTTATAAATCGCAGAAAAATAAAAAAAAATGACCACGTTTTAGCCCGCAATTCTGAATCGATTTTAAAAATTCAAAAACTGTTCGAAAGATATTGGTTGAGAATCGTGCTGATTAGTTTTTGCTAAAAATCGGCCGAACCTTTTTCTTGTAATAAAGTGTTAGAAAATTTTTGACGGTAGATACCATAGTCTTATAGATCATACTGAAATATTACGGCCCTACGACTACTCGATTAACTTTAAAGATTCGTCAAAGTTTGCAAATATTAGTATCGTTTTTTTTGGTATTTGTCAAAATTAGGCCTTTCATCGACATTTGCTCAAAAACGCCTGAACCGGTTTCAGAAATTTAACAGCTATTTGATGTACCTCGATGAGGATTATCGTTTGTCAGTTTTGTGTGACGACCTGCCAAAGCATTTCTTTGTAATTTGAAAAAGAATGTTAAACTTTTTGACCACATTTAAGCTCATACTACCGAATCGATTTAGAAAATCAAAAACTGTTCGAAACATATTAGTTGGGAATGATACTGATTAGTCTTAGATAAAAATCTGCCGAGCCGTTTTCTTGTAATTAACGTAAAGTAAAAATTAAGCCAATTTTTATGAAACTTTCTTTGGCAATATATATCATGGTCTTATAGAACTTACTGAGATATTTCAGCCTTACGACAAGTATTTTAATTTTAAAAACTCACCAAAATTTGAGAAAATGAGTAGTTTCTTTGATGATTGTTAAAATTAAAATTATAGACCATTTACTTGACATAACGATAGGGTACCAGGTCTTAATGAACATACTAAACCAATAAAATCCTACGGCATCTGGTTCAAATATAAAAATTGTAGATTTTTGAACATTTGCTTTTAGAAAATAATCCGAGTTAACGTGTTCGTTCGTTTTCAATTATGTGTAATGAATCTACTCGAAATACTTTTAATTGATCATAAATTAATTTATTTTTATTATTTAAATCGATATAACTCACATATCGGGAAGTTCATGTAATTTGCCTCATGACAAAATACCAATACCAACTAGGAAATTTATTCAATTGAATGCTATTTCATAAATTATTGATGTATTTTCAAAGACTTGTTTTTTATGCGGTTCCTATCGACAGCATAAAAAATGTATATCTATAAATTAAATGACAAAGTTGTTCAATATATGTAAGAGTAAAATGACTTCAGCATAATTTTTAATAAATCAAATTCAATAAAAACAATGAATCCTGCGACTCATGGTTAGACCGAACCCGTTTAAAAAAGTTACTTTAACAAATAAAAACTTTAAAGAATACTTAAAATAGCAAAACTATATGGCAAAACTCCGATTTATCTTATTTGAATACGATTGATTAACAATTCAATATTATAAAACAAACTAAAAAAAAATTGGTGCAGTAAACAAGTATAGGAAAGAGAGAGGTTTGTCATGATAGATTTTTTTCAAAACTAATTTATTATGAGATCCATTATTGAATTTAAGCCCGAATCACACGACACTTGTTTTGCTGCTTTATGGCCCTGCTTGCCAGGTAGCTGGCGGTCGAGGGTCCAAAATGACGTCATAGCGATCTCGGTTGCTTGCCAGCATGCTGGATTTCAACATTAGAACGTGCGCTATTTTTCGTGCTGGATTTGCCCATCTGGACCAATCGGGAAGCAGTAGTTTGTCACATGATCATCACGTGACGGCACTGCTGTCAAACTCGAAGAAAAAGTGCGACATATTTTGGAAATAGTTATGAAATCAATGTCAATTGATCGGTCTCGGGCAAAAACATAGTTTTCTCAAATTTTATTTCATTTAGATAGTTTAAAATAATATAAACGTAAATGATATTCAAAAACATTTTCTATTACATTTAAGTATAAACATTTTTTAATGTTTTTTTTTTATATATAGAAAAATTTTGAATTCAATTTATTTTAATTATTTCATTTATTGGCGAAATATTATTGAATATTATATTTCTAAAATTTACAAAAAAAATATTTAAAACTAATTAATACTTAAAATTAAAATATATATTTATAAATTTTACTAAAATAATAATTAAATTTTTACAATATTATTTATTATTTGTATTCATTATAATAAAAATCATTTTATTTATTTTTAATAATAATATTTCAATAAATAATTTTAATTCAGATTTATGAAAATTTAAATAAATGAAAATTTGTACATATGCACTGTTCATTTTTATCACTTTTGAGGTTATGTCGCATGCTACCGATTCACTCACACACCAACGCTCAAAAACAAGCCTCGTGTGATGCATACGGCTTGAAAAATATCATTATTTACAGCGCCGTCATCGGCGAAAAAATCAAGCGGGAAATCCAGCGTCAGAAAACAAGCCTCGTGTGATTCGGGCTTTATACTAATAAAAATGGGAGGATGCTGTAACTATTCATCTATATCAAGAATATATAATTGTTCATAATCATACAATCCAGTATTTTCTAGAAGCATTCTACAAAAGATATATGTGTATTTGATATATTTATTTGATCATCTATCTACATAGGATATAAAATCAATTGAGTATGATATAAAAGCTAGTTGCAACACGTACTAAGGCCTAATTGTAAGTAGTAACCAAGAACCTCACTCTCCCAATAATAATTACATAGTTTAAAATTCCTCCTATGATCACTGCAAACTAATTTACAATATGTATGCGATGATAAGTTATCAACAAATACGAATAAAACTAGTGGTTTATGGCATCGTGCCTTAAGGCAAATTGTTAGAAGTTTCCGTACCGTATCGAAATGTTCAGGGAATATTAAATGTTTCGTCAAATAGATTATTATAAATACTGTAACATTGTCTAATACTTATAAGATTTATTTAATCTGAATTGCAAAGTTAAAATTATTTAATTGAAGTATGTAAATGAGCTTTAGAACTTTAGCAAGAATTAATCTGAATTATTTTCTTTATACAAAATTTTTTTTTCCAAAAACTATTGTTTCATCAACACAAGCAGAAAGTTTTTTTGAATCGTTTAAATCGGATGCTTAGTTCTGTCAAAAACTGCCATTTTTGGACATTTAGGTCCGTATCTTCCAAATGGCTGGACCTGACTTTGCCAAAAACTAATCAGCGCATCTCGCTATCAATAGGAATCGAAAGCTTTTTGAACTATTCAAATCGGTTGATCCGTACGCCCAAAAATGTACATACAAAACACACACACACACACAAACTCATCAAATTCTTTTCTATCTTATACTAATCATAAATTTTTGAATAGCATTTTGTTATTTCTTAAATTGATTATAGATAAATTTTCATGATATAGTAAGTAAAATTTCTTTGAAAAATATCTATGATGATCGATGCGACTTTCCACATGTTGTCTATTCTATACTTATTTGTGAAACTATTTTATCAATTAATTGAGCAAAACAATCACACAATTTACTTAAATAATTCAGTAATCATGTAGATTTGCAAAAAAATTCATTATTCATCAATGAATATTAATTTAAATGAATTAAAACATTGATAAATACTATCAAGTAGCAAGTATTATCGGAAAAAACTACTGGTATATAGATAGTTTTTTTACCATTGAATAATCAGTCATTTTGAATAACTCTATTTTGCAATGTTTCGGCTGGGCCAGATTTCGGCTTTCCAATTTATGAATTATGGATGACAAAAATTTAGCAAAAATTTAAACCATTTGTTTGGCCGGACTGAAGGGTTTTGTGGGCTTCAAAAAATTTCATCTTATTTGGTAAGGGATTTGGGCTAATATAAGAAAGTTTCTAGTAAGTAGATTGCTATTCGAAAAATATCAGAGATCAACCTTCATTTCGGAATAGAACTTTGCCAAGAGAAAAACAAAATACATGATGGATTTGCCTGTTAAACATAATTATTTATTAACTTTCCATATGACAAGTTATTGTAGTCATCAAAAAATCTAAATTGAAACTTTTCGCATAACTTTACGTTTCAGAGGTTTTTAAACATTTTGGTATACCTTAGAAAAAATGAATGTGTATGTCTGCGTATGTGTAGATACAATTTTCTGTCGACAATTTCGGGCATAGGCAATCATCGATTTGAATAATTCAATAAATAATCGATTCCTATTGGAAAGGAGACGTGCTGATTAGTTTTTGCCAAGTGTGGGTCTAGCGGTTTCGGGAAAACAAAGCGAAGAGTGCCGAAAATAGATATCCAAAAAATATTCAACTCATTACTGATAGGAAAAAGTGGTGATTTGTTTTTGGCATACGGAGCTAAATGTGAAAAAAATGGCAGTTTTTGAGAGAACTAAGCATCCGGTCTGAATTATTCAAAAACTTTCTGCTTGTGTTGACTAAACGATTGCTTTTGGATTAAGAAAAAAATCTTTTTTTTTGTCAATTTTTTTTTTAATTTATACTACTATTTTTCTGTAAACATATATAAACATCATCGTCCAATTCATAAGCTCTTATATTTTGCCTATAAAATAAGAAAAATGAAAGTTACAGTATTTGTAACAGTCTATTTGAATACATTTAAAGTTTTTCAAATATTTCGTTACGGTACAGAAGTTCCAGCAATTTGTCTTAAGGCATGATGCTACATACTACTGGTTTCAATTTATACTATAACTTTTTTTTAAATCAATATACATTACTTCATCGATTTTTCTCACTTTTTATTTTTTGGAAGTTAGTCGTTGTGTGCACTGAACGGCTCGATTTAAAAGGATTAAAGGAAATATATAATATCGTTTGACATCTCAATCAGAAAAAAAGTCTATTACTTACTACTGTTGCCTCATTACCCTATAGCTTAAATTGCCTATAATCTCTGCAAAGTAAATTATAATACTTAGTTATGATAAGTTATCAACGACAAAAATCAATTAAATAATGTTTTGAAAAACAGTTTGAACTATCAGATACTTTAATTACTGTATATAAAAGAAAGAAAAACTTTGAACTTCATCAGTTCTGGTCGCATTGGTAACTAGCACCAAACACAATGAAAATAATATTGGTGCAGTTGGTTGCCGTTTTTGCTGTTTCGGCCAGACACGCTAACAGAAGACAAAATTTTATAATGATATGTCATGAATTAATAAATATATCACATTGGAAACATGCTCATATGTACACACGATCTTGAGTAAGTAATTGTTCCTAATAGTTCTAAAATTCTATTTAAGTTTTTTCTAATATCCTTACATTAAAATCATCCTGCTGGTTTTGGCTTATGTGGAGTTAACCGATTATATATATATATATATATATATATATATATATATAACATATAACCAAATTACCTGATATGATTAAAAACTGATTTGCAAGATTAGTCTCTAAACTCTAATGCGTTTTGATTAATGCATAGGAAAAAATGATATCAATTTATAGACAGAACTGAGTACTCAATTCATGTGTATCAAACTATTTAACATTAGAAATGTAATCAAATTATGTTTTCATTAATAAAATATCTGATAATTTGATAAGCATATGTCTAATGATCATTTTTGTTCGAGAAATGACTTTTTTTACTTATTGGATCTCCGAAACAGCTAGACTTGTCTTTCCAAAAATTCTCAGTGCCTCATTTTGTCAATAAAAATGTTTTTTTGAATTATTCAAATCGGTTGATCCTTGTTCTCGAAATCGTCGACGAAAAATTGTATCCGCACGTACATACACAATATACACACACGGACAAATATTTCATTCTCAATTGTTTTGCGATTACTATAACTTATCCTAGTATTTTATAGTATTATATCCTATTACTAGTAGTACTTACTAGTAGTAGTAAGAACTTAGTTTCTTTAACACTGATCGTGCCGCCGTTTTTTGTATATTTATTCCTACGTGTATGATATATGAAAGTTAGTTTGGAACAAATCTGAAAATACAATTCATTATAATTAATGAACTTTTTTTAAATCATTTTAAGTCATTGATCATTACATTTTTACATCTGAGTGCATTCAATGTACATATTGCGCATGCATATTTTTTGCATTTAGAGTATTTAGAGCAAATGTTGGTGGTTTTATTTTTTCTACTGTTTTCAATTTAAAATTTCTTTTTGCGAATAACATCTGTATGAGGCAATACTTTTTTGTAATTGTTCGTTTTTCATTTTTTAAGAAATTTTCGAAAGCAGGTACCCTGTTCTATTGCTTCAAAAAAAGCAATTTAAAACAATTTTTAGACTTAAACATTTGACCGCAATACTTAGAATTAGCAGCAAATTTTCTCGCCACTCAAATTACTAAGTCTACATTGTAATATGATTTTTTTTTCGATAAATACTTATCATTGCTTTATATTGTAACAGAACAACTACGTATAGTAAAAATTAACGATAAAAATCGTTTAATATAATCATTTTATTGCAATCTAATTAGTTGTATTTACTTTCTATTCGAGGTTATTAACTTCCCGTAGTGCAAGAAAATCGAAAATGAAAATTTTTGCATTTCTCGACGTTTTGAAGGTTTCTGAATATTTTGGCATAACTCAGAAAATATGCATGTGTGTGTTTTGTGTGTCCGCATTTTTTCGTTCACGTTTTCGGGCGTACGGATCAACCGATTTGAATGGTTCAAAAAACATTCGATTGATATAAAAATGTGCTGATTAGTTTTTGGCAATAGCAGGTCCAGCCGTTTCGGAGATACGAAGCACTGAGTGCAGAAAATAGAAATCAAGTTTTTGAGAGAACGGAGCATCCGTTTTGAATGATCTAGAGAACTTTCAATTTGTAATGACGGAGAGAAGTGATGATTAGATTTTGGCAGAGGCAGGTTCAGTCGTTTCGTAGATACCAAGAATTTTAAAAAAATGGCAGTTTTTGAGAAAACTAAGCATTCGATTTGAATGATTCAAAAAACTTTTTGCTAGTTTTGACAATATAATTGCTTTTGGGAAAAAATAATTCAAATTCTTTATTCGAACCATTATTTCTCAAAAAAAATTATCTGAAAACAATCTTAAATATCAAAAAAAATTCAGATTTTTTAATTTTAATTCTGGCTACAGTTCTAAAGTTAACTTATATACTTTAAATGCATAATTTTAACTTCGTAATTTAAATCATATAACTCGTATGTATATTAGACATTGTTACAATATTTATAATATTCTATATGAAATCATTTAATATTTCTCAAATATTTTGTTACAGTACGGCTAGTTCCAGGATTTTCCTTAAGGCGCCATGCCATAACAACTAGTTTTTTCTCTGAATTAGCTCAAGTTGTATCTTAGTACTCTCTTTGAATCCTAGCGGTCACTTTTTACTGATCTTTTATCGTTCATAATACGATCAACAATTATAACTGAAAATGCAATAGGTACAAACTTTACATTACTTTTATAATATTACTTATATCTTCAAAAAGCTTGTCCTGACCAGTTTGTGGGGAAAAAACTATTTACCAAAAAAAAATATTTTTGTGTTTTCACTAAAATTTTACCGTAAGCTTTGCCCTGTTACGGTAAATGTGAATACTTCGGCGAATGTGCACATTCACCGGTGAATGAATATTATTATTCACTATTTGCTATTATCTATTCACTATTTACTATTAACTATTCTGTTATCACTATTCACTATTTACTATTACCTATCTAACTATTCTTAATTCACTATTTACTCATAACTATTAACTATTAACTATTAACTATTAACTATTCATGATGACCATAGAGATGTTCATGAGACCGATCCAAGTACGCACGTACACCATTATTTTATTTTAAATTGATTGTTTGAAAACTCCACATTCACCTAGCGTTTTGGGGAATGTGCACATTCACCGGTGAATGTGCACATTTACCGTAACACATAGATGCTATTTCTAATTGAAATTTCAAAACAGGTAATTTGACCCGCCTTTGGTATGGTTAGTGTTAAAAATAGATACCTATATTAAAATCTGAAGAAACTCACTAAGCTACATATTAAAATCATTATAAACCACATTTTGAATTAAATAACTAATGTTTTAATTTTAATATTTTAGAATCGGTTAAATTTTGTCAGAACTCTTTAACAAATCGCATTATCGGAGGTGAAGATGTAAATATCGAGGATTATGGGTGGCAAGTTTCTATACAAATATTTGAAGAACATCTCTGCGGCGGTACGATTTTAACCCCGATTTGGATATTAACTGCTGGACACTGTTGGCTGAGGTGTGTTATAATATGAGTTGAAATTTGAGAAAATTAGCATAAGATTTTTAAATTTTACATGTCTATCATGCAGACCTTTCGTGATTCTTTCTCGCTATGTAAAAATCAGAGCCGGAAGTAGCAAATTGTATAGTGGAGGAACTGTGATAAGCTTGGAATCTCTTATAATTCATCCGAACTACGCCCCAGGCCCTGACAACGATGCTGCCTTAGTTTCTTTGAAATCTCCTTTGCCCTTAAACGGAGGATCAATCCGTTCGATTGGTTTAATTCCACAAGATACCGTCATACCAGCAGGCGAAGAAGTTACCGTAACGGGATGGGGATATTTACGGGTAAACGATAAGCAGTTTGTTGTAATAAAGATAAGGTAATAATAATGATATATGAATAAATATTAATTTTGCAGCAAAATAGTGGAGACCTTTCTCCGACACTTAAAGGAGTCACAGTGTCAATAATAGATACGGCAACATGCAAAAAAGTTTACGAAGATCGTTATACAATAAATGATAAGTAAGTAGTTTTCTAACTTTAGCTTGAGAGATCGTTTAAGTTTATAACGTTTTTGTTCACAAATTGTTTATAAATTGTATAGCATGATATGTGCCGAGTACAAAGGTGACGTGCCCAAAGACGCCTGCCAAGGAGACAGCGGTGGACCATTAGTTAACAGCAACAAGACTCTTGTGGGAATTGTATCTTTTGGCGATGGATGCGGCCAAAAAAATTCTCCGGGTGTGTACACACGAACTGCTTCTCCAAGCATTAGAAACTTCATACGCAACTACACCTACATTTAAAAAGTTCTAATGTTTCCTTATTAAACAATCTTGTGTTGTATTGAAATGTGTAATATTCATTAATAAATTTGCTTGACACACAGCCAATAAAACGTTTGAATTTTTAAATTCTTCCTTAGAAAACAAAAAAATAATATGACCAATAACTTTAATATATACTTGTATATATATATATATATACATATATATATATATATATATATATATATATATATATATATATATAATAAATGGTAGTCTGTCCGAAGGCAGGTCTATGATGTGAAAGCCATTACAAATAAATGATCCCCTTACCCTTTATCCTATTACCACTATTTCCCTTCCCATTTTTTTTATTTCATGTATTTTTCGAACTTCTGCTTCCAAGCATCTTGATTCTGTGATATATATATATTTTTATATATATATATATATATATATATATATAAAACACCTACATATACTCGCATACATACAACCTTATTACACATACACTTATACATATATACATAGACATTGAAATTTAATAGAGAATTCGGACACCAACGATCGTTGGTGGGCAGAAGACAGTATATCGAACGACTTGCAATGGATAACACATAATGCTAATTTAGGTTTCTATATTTTAAATTTTAAATTATAACACACTGATGATGAGACAAACCTAGTCTCGAAATTCGTGCAATCCACATATATTATAATTACCCAGTTATACTTATTTTTCATACTGTTTTTAGATCCACTGATTATGACATTAAATTGAATATCGAAACGTTTGGAATTAAAGATTATTTTATAAATCTTTGCCTTTTCTTTGTTTGATGTATCGCCCTCAAGAACTCACTCATATATTCCAACATCAAAATTAACTACTAAATCATATATATATATATATATATATATATATATATATATATGATATTATATAAATATATATATATATATATATATATATATATATTAATAAAAAACAAATACTGCTTCATTCATCCATATGATAAAAATTGAAAAAAAAAAGAATTACGTTTTCAAAAATAATTTTAATATGTTTTGAGTGCCAATCAAAATCTTTGTCAGTAGATTAATTTAAGAACTTATAATCTCATACCCTCTAAACCTTACCGTCTTTCCCAAATTTCACATAACTGGTTTTCCTCTACGTCCAATTGCTGTCGATTTAAATTCACCACTTTGCCAACTATCTGAATTCTTCTGCTCCGTTCAGTCTAAATTTTATGACCTAATATTGTTATAAACTCATTTAATCTTGTTCCTCATCTTAATGACTTAATTTTTCCTGATTATTCTTCGTGAGTTTCAACGATGTTTCATTATTTTAAATATCTATTCTCAAATTACTTTATCTTTTCTAAACAAATACCAAAGAATTTCATAGACCAACTTGTTCATTGTTCGAAAAAGCGTTTTGATTCAAAAGTCAATTCAAACTTGTATACTCATCTGAAAATAATTTATTAACTTTTTTTAAATCTGGAAACATCTACTAGTTATCCCATCGTTCCAAATATTACATTCTTCACAGCATATTTACAAAATAGTATGAGTATAATAAATGGTCTCACCAATCGCCAAATGTAGGATTAGTTTTTAGAAGAAAGCAGAAACTATATTTCCAAAATAAATAGTTGATAAATAATCTAAAATCTTATTCTAAGTTCATTATTTTATTTACACGTATCGAGACTTTCAGGAAACTTGTCATAAGAAAACATGCTGCTTACAATAACTTGATCATCGCATCTGATACCAGTAAAATACTATTGTTTTCACTGGTAAATGAAAAATTTACCGGAAGTAAATAGTTCAGCAGTAATTTAGATTTAGATTTGGTTGCAATCATGGTTTCTGCATTTGTAGGTATATCGGCAGTACATATAATGTAAAACTGGGACCAAGAACACAACTCTGCGGAACTCCGAAAGAAATATTTCTAACAAAAGATGAAGCATCAATTATGTTTTCAAGTAAAAATTGTTTTTAACGGTTGGAAGATCACAATTAGTGAGGAGGACTATCACTCACTGAGGACTATCATTAGTTTGCTTTTCAATAGCGGTCGTTAGTCTAATTTAATCTAAAAGTAAGCATTGCTTACAGTAGCTTACAGAACAACTAATTTTGATTGCTTTCTCATATTTTAAAGGTAATAGTTAAAAAAAACTCATTTATATAGAGATTTATGAAGACATTAAAATATCATTTTAGTGCTTTATTTCAAATCTTTATGGCAACAACAAAAATATTTATCAACAATAAAAGTATTTTCAAGTTTCTATTCAAACTCATTACGCGCACATATTATTTTGCATATTTATCAACTGATTGAATAATTGCCCTAGAACTGATAAATACACAGCAGTACCATTTTGCAATTCATGATGATTGGCAATTTTCATGGTTACCACCAAGGTGGAACAAATAAAATGTTAATTTTTTTGTTTGTTCTATTACTCACAACTCTTGTTGATTCAAGAAATATTAGACATAGGCGTAAGTTCAATTTTGAAATAATTTTGAAGATTAATTAAAAGATCAATAATAACTCAATAAAAATATTAAAAGTAATATATAGCAAGTTGAACTAAATAGAAATATTTTTGAAGATAATCGTATTGTTGGCGGTGAAGAGGCTGATATTTCGGACTATGGTTGGCAAGTTTCTTTGCAAGCAAATGGTGCACATTATTGTGGAGGATCAATAATTAGTCCGGAATGGGTCCTTACAGCAGGACATTGTATTCTCACGTAAGACTTTTGTTAATCAGATGATTATTAGATCAAAACGATTACTATCAATTTCGCAATGTATTATTTGGATTTTTATTATATTCAAATAATCATAATATTAATAGTTGGCAACAACATCTATACATCTTCTAATTTAATTATGCGTATAATACTATAGGAAATTATAAAATAGGAATATATAATATAGAAATCAATAAAATACTCTTTAATGTAGAACCGGACATAATAAAATATTGCACGTGAAAGTAAAATAAAGTAGCAGTGTATGGCATCGTGTCTCAAGGCAAATTGCTGGAACTTTCCATAACGTGATAAAATATTAAAAATATTCGAGAAAAATTAAATGTTTTCAGATAGATTATTGTAAATACTGTAACTTTCATTGTAACGAAGGAGAAGTTTATGTTTTCATCAAAAAATCCGATTCGCTAATTTTGTTTTCTCGACGTTTCTAGCCATTCTGAATCGAATGAGACCAAATTTGGAAAAGGTATGTGTGTGTGTATGTGTTTGTGTGTGTGTGTGAACAGATTTTTTGCCGTTAATCGACGTTTTCTCAATAATGGCTAGTCCGATTTTAAAAATTTAAAAGCCATTCGATGTATCTCGATGAGGACTAGCGTTTATCAATTTTGCGCGACGAAAAGTAAAAAATTTTTCGTCCACGTTTTAGCCCGCAGTTCTGAATCGATCTTGAAAATTCAGAAACCGTTCGAAAGATATTGGTTGGGAATCGTGCTGATGAGTTGTTGGTAGAGATAGGCCGGGCCGTTTTCTTATAATAAAGTGTTAAAAAAATTTGTTTCGACGATTTTTATTATTATTTTTTTGATGTGGCCGTAATATTTTGACTTAAATATTACGGCCCTACGACAATTGGTTTAACTTTAAAAATTCGTCAAAGTTTGCAAAAATTGGTATCGTTTTTTTAGCATTTGTCAAAATTAGACCTTTCATCGTTTTCTCAAAAACGCCTGAACCGATTTCAGAAATTTGATAGCTATTTGATGTATTTTGATGAGGACTATCATTTGTCAGTTTTGTGCGACGATCTGCCAAACCGTTTCTTTGTCATTTGATAAAAAGTGTTAAACTTTTCGACCACATTTAAGCTCATCCTACCGAACCGATTTTAAAAAATCAAAAACTGTTCGAAAGATATTAGTTGGGAATGATACTGATTAGTTTTAGATGAAAATCTACCGAGCCGTTTTCTTGTAATTAAATGTTGAAAATAAAAATTAAGCCGATTCTCGTGGAACTTTTTTTGGCGATATATATCCTGGTCTTATAGAACTTACTGAAATATCACGGCCTTACGACATGTAGTTTAATTTTAAAAATTCATCAAAGATTAAGAAAATGAGTAGTATTTTTGACGTTTGTTAACATTAAAATTAGTCGATTTACTTGGTATAACGATGTACTTGGTCTTAATGAACATTCTAAACTATTAGAGTCCTACAAAAACTGGTTCAATTATAAAAATTATTGATTTTTGAAAGTTCATGTAACTTGCCTCAAGGCTAAATACCAAACCAACTAGTTTTTATTTTATAGGCAAAATGTAAGAGTTCATGAATCGGACAACGACGTTTATATATGTTTACGGAATTGTAAATAAACAAATCCTAATTAATCGGATTTAAAATGAAGGACACTATCTGATATTTTTGGAAATGATATAAACTGAATTGCAAAGTTAAAATTATTTATTTGAAGTATATAAATGATGTTTAGAACTTTAGCTAAAATTCGAATTAAACTTCGAATTATTTTCTATATTCAAAAAAAAATTTTTTTAGAATTAAAAAATAAAAAAAATCTTTTCCCAAAAGCAATCGTCAACACAAGCAGTAAGTTTTTTAAATCATTCAAATCGGATGCTTAGTTATCTCAAAAACTATCATTTTTGCACATTTAACTCTGTGTTTCCAAAACGAGTAGACTTGCATTTGCCTAATCACAAATTCTCCCCATCATTGCAAATTAAATGTTTTTTTGGATCATTCAAATCGGAACTTCTGTTCTCCCAAAAACTGGATTTCTATTTTCTGCATTCTTTGCTTTGTATCTCTGAAACAACTGAACTAACTTTTGCCAAAAACTAATCAGCCCGTCGTATTATCAATAGAATTCATTCAAATCGGTTGTTCGGTAGACCCGAATTCGTCGAGAAAAAATTGTATCTGCACATAAACACACATCCAATTTTTCTAATAATAAGGTATGCCAAAATGATCAGTAACTTCTGAAACGTAAAGATATTCAAACATTTTCAATTTTGGACGATTATTGTCAATTAAAATATTAAATTATTGTTAATTTACCCTGTTGTAAAAATAAATGGATTACTTCAGTTTTCTTTTAATTGTTTTATGGTGATTTACACAGTTTTATAATGCCTAAACATTCAATTTAAATCAAACACATTTTGAATAATTGGATATAATAATTTGATAGTAGATAATAAATGATATATCAAAGATATTTATTTACAAAAATTCAAGATTCGCTAATACAAATTGAAAACCTTCTGTCTTTTATTGTGGTTTAAATTATTCTTTTAATATTAAAACATATTTCTAAGCCGCAAAATAATAAAAATTTTGTTTAGATTTACATTTGTTATTTATTGTCACATAATCCATTACACTATCAAAATTCATTTATAAACTTCAGTTATAAAAATATCTATTAGACATTCTTAGCTCAAATACAGTTTTTGTTAAAATTTATATATTGTTGCATAAATTAGAATTTGCCATCGTTATTTATAGATAGGTAACATAAAAATGTAATTGTAATTGAATCAATATTGTCGTCATTATTAATTTTGATTAACTAACATAAAATTAAGTAATAAGACATATAATTATTCAGGCGGAATTGATAATTTGAACACACATTAGTTACTGATTTTAGAAAATAATATCTGAAGCACACTCTTCATATTGTATTTATGTGTTTAAAATTCCTCAGGTTAACGCGCATAAATCTTCTTGACAATTTTTGCATTTTCATTCTTTTGCTATGACTTACTTCAACTATAAAAACAATTATAGCTATTACATAGCCTATGACTAACAACACAAATGCTCCACTAATTTCACTCAATGTTATTCTGATTTTAATCTCATCGTCCAATATTTCAGTTTCATTAACGGTGTTTGATTCGTGAACTTGTAATTTCCATTTTCCAAATAATCCCGCTGCAACACATGTAGATATGACACGATCAAAATTAGTCTTGAAAGGAAATCCTTTCACATATAACATTTCTATTGGGAAAGTTATTACGGGTTCGTTAGATACATAAACTTTACGTAATAAATCCTCCGAAACATAGGATAGAAATAGTTGGCTCGTAAAAGTTGTCACATTTTTAAAATCAGCAATATATTCCAAGGACCGTTTCGCTGGTAGTTCTTTAAAATGATCCACAATATATTTAGAATTTGAATCGTTGCTATGTGAAAATACGAATAATGTAGTATCAATACCTACTACGGCAAGACCGCTTTGCACTATTTCGTCTTCACTTGAAATTTGATATTCTTGTAAAGGAAATGTGTAGGTATTAATGAGACCAATTTGAAATATCGCATACAAATTCACATTCAAACCGAACCAAAATACAAGTAGCATTCTCAAGGCATAATATTTAGGAAATTTGCCCATAAAGTTTGTTAATGCAAGTGAATACAAAGTCAAAATGGATCCAATCATAGTTTTAAATAATGAATAATCATTACTATGTTTAGCTAATAGGAAAAATAATACTGATGCAATAACAAGAGCACTTGTAGAAGCAAGGAACACAAATGGTGGTAAAATATTATAAAAATTTATCCATCCAGGTGCAAGACCTGCCAATGGTAACACAAATACTTGCGGATCTTGAAGATAATGTGTTGAGTAATCAAAGTATTTATGAATAGAAGATTCAGGAAAATTTCCGCCAATTGCAATATCTGCTTTCCGTTGATAAAGATACTCGTACATTCCAGTGCATGTTCCATTATCACTCACAATTCCCCAGTTTTCATGAACTGAAAACGATCGAAACACAAATCTGCAATTGTAATACTTTTCCAAGACCTGCAACAATAATACTTCATACCCATTAGTGAATGGTATGTCCACATCATCCTCTACTTCGAAGTCATTAACTGGGAGTACAAAAGGCGGCCAAATGATCGCTATAACTTTGATGGGGCATGCGAGCATATCATTGGGTATTTTGACCGGAAATAAATTTTCCTCGTATTTCATTTTGCCATCCACACAATGATTTATAACAGTATAATTAAACAATTCATCACCGCAACTTCCATTCTCATAAGGAAACCAAGTGACAATATTAAAGGTATGAATATCATAATCGTCGGGCATCAGTATCACACAATTGATCACATATAAACTCCAAAGTTTTTGCATCACGTATATCACTATATTATCTAGAAAATTATCAGTATCAATAAACAGTATAATAAAATATGCTTCGGGGTTCCATGTTGGCAAGTTTTGGAGAAGCAATAAGTTTTCTTCAAAATCTTCTTGTGATTGTATTAGTAATATGTACGCCGAAGTGCGTTCCAAATGTATTTTCCAATGAGAATGATCCAAGGCAACATATTTTGTCAAAACTTGCCATCGTAGTTTAGAATGTATACCTTTTAAAATACGACTGTCCAGTCCCACGGAATTTAAAGATGATGTTTGATTTGCTATCATTGATACTGAGTAAATGATCATACCTCGACCAAAATATTCTAGTGCGATTTGATTTGCGCAAGCTGCCTGACTTTTGTGTATCTGTTCAAGTTTTGTATATTTCACAAAATCAGAAGAATAGCACGTTGCAAATAAAAATGACAATATTAGAAGTGTAGTGAAATTCAAATAATTAATTTGATATGTTTTGAACATTTCCGAAATAATAACATATAATTATTGTTTTATTATATAGTTATTAATAATAATGAATAAATTTATAAGAATAATATTTTATAACACCTAATGAACTTGCACGTGTTTGAACTGAACAAATATTAACGTGATATACAAATTAAATATAAAGGTAGAAGTGAATATAAAATCAACATGATCTTAATTATCAGTAGGTCATTATATACATGCGTGATGCTATCTTTCGTGAAACGAAAACCATGTATTATAATTTGCCTCAGTTCAATCCTTACAAATCTTTACGAAACATATTATTTATAAATTCTGCGAATGAAATTAATCGTCTACTGGATTCCGATACTATCTCAAATATGGTTACAAAAACAATGAAAAATAGGCATTATGTCTATTGAGAAATTAACTAAGCAAATCACTTTATATTACAAAAGAACTACAAATTTCTTGTAGGATTCATCAAAATTAGGAATAATATTTGTATTAAATTTAAATATAATTGGCGTGTAGTACACAACATTAAGAACATTTTTTTCTTAGTTTGCATTTTTAATCTACTCCCACCACACGTGAGTGATCGTCAACTTCACAATACTATAGGGGGAAGTCCCCTAGTGGCGGGCACCTAAGGTTATTTATAAATAAATCAAAAAAATATTTTACGAAATATTTATTAAATTATGATTTATGTTAGATAACAAAGTTAGAAATCAAACTAAATTAAAAAAGCCGCAATCTTTGCTAAAAAATAATTAATACTATCAATCAAACTTTGGTATAAAAAAATATGATTTTAAAAAGTGGCACCTAGTACCGGACATTTCAAAATAACCTGCATTGATCACATATGTAGCCATCTCCACACTTTGAAATGTCTGCACATGTGTCTTTGACGAATATTTTTAGCTATCGCAAAAAAAAATCACTATTTATCCACCCTTTGGCTGGGCCATACTGACGATCTCAGCTGGTGCATTCACCATAAGATTTTCATTCTTTGACTAGGAAATACGAAAAATAGGGGTATGTAGTGACCGTTAGCACTCATACAGAACAAAATTAAATAATTGAAATAAATTACGTAAATTCTCACAAGAAATATCAATATGTTTACTCTCCGGCACCAAGGGACAACTTACTGTCCGGTGCTAAAGGACAGGCATTTTCGTTCATTTGGTGGCACCTACTAAAATTGATTAAATATTGCCATCTAATAATATTCTACCATTTTACGGATAACGATCGAGTACAACTTTTATCTTTGCATACCACTCAAATGTAAATGCATAAATATGCTAAGATTACCTCCATTGACATTTAGGTGAAACCGTGATTTTGCGTCTAAACAGGAAAGGGTTGATCTCGCCGTGGCCGTGTGCGTCACAGGCGAGGCTTGGCGCGTGATCCTGTACCTGTGTGCCCCCCATGCCCCTTGCATCTATATTTTGAAATGAAAAGATTTATACTCGCTTAAATAATACGTGTTAAATAGAGTGTCCGGTGCTTGCTGCCGTCCGGCGTTACGGGACTTTCCGCTACTATCGTCAAACTTTTAAAAGCCCAAAGTTTCTACGATACGTGTGAATTTGCCAATTTCGATATCGAACAATCTTTTGATAATAAAATGTCTACTGGTAATATCTGATATAACTTTTCTTTAAACAGTCACAATTATTTTTTCTTTTTTTATATTTTTTCTAATTTTTATTCCAAATTATTTAAACATTTGCCTACCCTAAGTATTTTATCATTACAATTATTTTCATATTATATTCTTCTCTTGACACTGCTCTTAATTATTATTTGCCAGATTTGGAATTTAAATAAAAAATGCGCAATTGAGTCTTGAGTAATTTATATGCTTCTATACATTTCTGTATAATTCTAATCAGCTGAAAGAGTATTAATATAAAAATTTGTGAACTAATATTTAGATTTTTATAATATGTGGAAGAACGAGGGGCTTGTTGTAACAGTTGTTTTTGGAGTCTGGAGCTGGTTGTTGTATCTAACGGGGCAAATAGTAAGGACTAGAAACGGCAAGAAAACGTCTAATAAGTTATATTTTTTTCTACTTATTTTCAATAATATTAATTTTTTTTATGTAATTCTTTTTATAAATCAATATAAACTTTAATTATTCTCATAATACGAAGAATAATTATAGTATCTCCTGTAACACAATTCGCATGTGCCCTATGACAAAAATGACGGACTTGCACAGTTCGGTATAATGCATCGGTCTGCAGGTCAATATAGCCATGACAATAATACACAGGACGGTTATCCTATTGCCATTTTGCTATAATTGTACACTCTATTTATTCTTTAATCGTTTTTAGTTTGAATTTTAAGGAAACGCATATTATTTTTCGCGGTATAGTTTTTCATAATTGGAAATTCTTTAACCTTTATACCTAACCCACTATTGCTTAAAATACCTGTCAAGAGACACCTCCGGATCCACAACTGCAGGAATCAACCTTTTGGAAACATGCAACGAGATCATGATTGCATATGCAATTATTATATCTAATTAGATTCTTTCAACCCTTGAACTGGCACTTGAGACGCGTTCCAGCAAACTATCCAGGGGAAGGAAGGTACTGTGTGTGTTGTGACCAATAAAACAAACAGTGTGATGAATTGTGCAACAACAAAACTTTGTGTACTAATAACTAACAGGGATATATACCATATCATACAAATCAATGCATAAACTATTTTATCTTGAGACTTTAAACACCAAACCTGTGAGTGTTACCAATAGACATTATAATCAATCGTGAATTCATAAACTGTGCTATCACAAGACTTTAATCATTACTAGAATTTAATTGATAATAAAATCAATCATTTTTACATATCATTATAACTAATTAATCTTTATACATTTATATTGTAACTTTACTATAACACCATAACTATATGAAGCAATGTTGAAAAATCATGTAAATTAATTTCCCATTGTTTTTTCAAATCGGGCCGGCATGTTCGAGCCTCACAAATTTTATTTAACCATCTCCCTCTACCTATATACTGAACTCCCTCTAATCTGTAATAAAATAATTTCCTACCCTACTCTAGGTACTAAGATAGTTATAAGAAATTATCCATTCTGTACGCATAACTTGAACCGTGAACATCATACAAATAAATACTATTATTAACTAACCAACTTATTTAACTTACATATAATTTCAGGTCTGATCTAGCCTTTTTAATAATAAATTATATCTGGTCCTTCGAGGTAATTAAGTGTCCGTGTGTAGTGAAGTTAATTATTGTTAATAAACATTGCGCCGGGCGTTTACATATATATATATATATATATATATATATATATACATATATATATATATTTTTTGTAGAGTTTCGAACAAGAAGTAATGAGACAACATGAACTAAGTGTGGTCCACCATAAACAAAAAAATTTCAAAAGTACCCTAGTACAACACTCTATAGAAAACGCCCATTCATTTAATTTCACTCCAAAGATTTTATATCATGAAAGTTGCATTTTTTAGGAGATTATTCGCGGAGAGTTGTCTTATTCTCTTGAATGTTTCTAACAGTGTCAACATTAGATCAGATCACAACCTATTACATGATTCATATTTAAATTTTTTACACTTTTTGACAAACAATTAATATCGACTTCATTTTAAGTTCAATAATTTAAGTATTTACACCCTAACATGAGAAAAAAACACACACATACAATCTCACAGTTCTCGTTTCAAGTGTTTACACGTGTTACATATGAATCCATCAAATACAGTTTAGTTCGCTTCCAAAAGCCAATAGTATAACTTCGAATACAATATTATTTGTTTTCAAATAATAATTTTAAAAAGACAACACTTTTAGTAATTTTGATTTACAAAAGTTAACTATTCGGCGGAAAAATAACTCACAAATTCATTTTTTGTCAAAAATTCTTGTTTAGTGAAAAAGTGCTAACGTATATTCAAACATACAGGTAATTAATTCAATTTTATCATTAATCCTTTCTTAAAAAATTTTTCCATAACTTTCAAAAAATTTCTATCATTTTTAATATCCTGTTCTAATAATCCACTCATTTATTTTTATCATTTTCATTTTGATCATATTATCATATTTCTGTACATTATTATTTGTTACAATTAATTTATTATTTAAGAAAAATCTATTTTCTTAATATTCTTAAACATATTGTTTGCTTAAATCTTATCAAGATCATGTTTCTTGACAGATGTCCTGAAGATGGAACGTACCTAGTTCCGAAACGTTGACAGTAAACAAATAATTAAATAAAGAAATTGTTTATTAAAAACTTTTCTTGTTTTTTTATTTTGTATTATTTTTGGATTCTTGTTCGAAACTCTACAAAAAATATACACGAATCCAAGACTCTACCATTCAATATATATATATATATATATATATACGAGGTCTGTTCAAAAAGTTTCCGGAATTTTCGTTTTTTTCAAAAAAATATTTATTTATTCGTCTACATTAATGTGGTCCCCTTCAAAGTAGTCCCCCCCAGATATAATACACTTATGCCAGCGTTTTTTCCAATTTTCGAAGCACCCTTGATATTCACTTTTTGATATGTCCTTGAGCACTCTTAGCGATTTTCTTCAATCGAGGAAAACCGCCGTCTTTTCATGGGTCTCTTCAACTTTGGGAATAGGAAAAAGTCACACGGAGCCATATCTGGTGAATTTTTGCACTTTGCAACACTTTATTTCATTTTTTACGCAAAATTTAATACAAATTCTTTGCAAATTTCAATTCTTCCATTGTAAAAATCGCCGAGCTCAGAAAAACACG
Source organism: Ctenocephalides felis (assembly GCF_003426905.1). Lineage (NCBI taxonomy): Eukaryota > Metazoa > Arthropoda > Insecta > Siphonaptera > Pulicidae > Ctenocephalides > Ctenocephalides felis. The sequence goes on from NW_020539726.1 coordinate 13,306,821, forward strand.
TCGAACCTTAGCGACTACCACAGACAAAGTAAACAGTGAATATAGCTGAAAATTTCATCATACTTTAGGGGCATGTATACCAACACAATAAAAAAAAATTTTTGACAATCAGACACTCCAGACCCGCGAAATTTAATTATTAGTAATTCCGGGTACTTTTTGAACAGACCTCGTATATAGGTATCTAATCAAAAATATATTAATATGCGTGTGCGTACGTAATTTATTCCGCAGTTACACATATTCTGGAAAAGACTACACAATTCGAGCAGGTTCTAATCGACATGACATGGGTGGTGAGATTTACTCGGTAATAGAAGCAGTGAGACACCCACATTACAATGCATATAATACTGATAATGATGTGGCTCTGGTGCGAGTTGAAAAACAATTTTCACTGAATGGGAAATCCTTGCGCGAGGTGAAATTAGTGAATTCAGGAGGTAATCCATCGAGCGGCACTTTAGTGACAGCCACCGGATGGGGCACCTTAGAGGTAAATAAAAAATAAATTTTATTTTTAAAATTCAAGGTAATGTCATCTCTCAACAAATTATGAAGGAAAATTAACTAAGCTGAACTCTGTGATTATTGAAATTATTTAACACATTGCTATGGGCGTGTATGGGTTAACTGCATTAATGAAACAATATTGAATAGTACTGTTCTAGGGCAGTTCCGTGAGCTGAGTTGAGCTCTACCTCGATTCAGGGAAAAGTAGTGTGAGAGATTACCCATTGCCATTTCAAACCGCAGTGCCCAAAATGGGTTAGTTTTAATATGAAATATGTTTTGATCTATATTTTTAAGTAAAAATGGACATAGCCGCTGCACATTGTCCACATCGGGGACAATGTGACCTCACGACTTTGTCTACATAAGGCAGTGTGCTTAACATTTATGCCATAGAACACCCACGAATGCATTATTCGAAAATTTCTATTTTCCCACTCCTGGCTGATAATCTCATAGATTGTTGGACATATCAACAAGAAATAAAACTATTAGTTAGTAATTATATGAGTTCCTCATGGTGTTCCACGTGTAATGTGATTTCGATCATTTTAAATAATAAGAATTAGAAACTGAAAGTTATAAGTGATAAACTGTAACATTAAGTTTGGAAAATGGGTTATAATATGGGGACAATAGTTTTAGGTTCTGGTTCCAAATTAGAATGAGATGTATATTGTGAAAATGTCATATTGTGACAATTGGGGTTGAAGCCCCCTTCTTGGGGTATGCAATGGCTGCCAAATACTATATTCTAGCCTTGCAACCACATTACGAAGGGCTTACTTCAACACTCCAATCGTCCGCTAAAGTACCTGTAATTACCTGTGGGGGTTACATACATGGGGGTTACATACATCAGGATCCTGAGTAACAGAAAATTTTAGTAAATAATGCTTAAAATTAAATTAGGTTATTATTTAAATAATTGTTATAAACTTTTGTTACAATTAACTAAAAACATACTACTCATGTATCATTTCGTTAATTATTGTTTGAGTTAGTTATTTGTAAATATTTTCTATATTACTTTTATATTTTGAATATTGATCAGAACTTAAAGGTCCTATAGGCTGTTGCACTAATTTGACTTAATACTATTTTCAATACTAGCCGGTTTTACAGATGGAAACCCAAACAACTGTCCTATCTCTGTGTGCTGAATTATTATTACAATTTCTGTAATTCGGTGAATATTTATTGATGCAGCAATGCTGATTAGGGACTATTCTCAATTTAAAAAAATGTTATATATTAAGTGAAAACCGTAGTCACTTAACAACAGGCTGTTTGAACCGTGATGAATCCTCTGATTTAGTTCTAGTCGTTCTAGCCACTTTCCTACGAACGAGTACATTTTATAAATATAAGTAAATTCGTAACAATATAGCCAGCAATAATTGTGTATAAAATATCTACTATATACATGATGTTGTACACCAGAAATTTATTAACAGTTATCAACATCTATATCATATTAACTATCATATTAAATTTATTAATCTTTACAAAATGAACTCGTTACTAAATACAAAATAATATATGTACGCTTTTTGTCTTTCCTTAAAATAAATGATTTCTTAACATAAATTAAATTTTTAATGTTATAACTAATGTAAATTTTATTTTTTATTTATATGTTAGATGTTTTGCTAGACACTGGCATTAATAGTCAATTTTATATTGTTTTTAAACATTTATAGTATTCTATCTGTTTGATCGATAGCAATATCAGAGTTACCTTGATTTGATTGATCTTCACTTATAATGTGATATTAAACAACATAAAATATACATCTAGTAATATTTGAAACGAACTAAAATACACATTTGAATCATATCAATAAGTTTCATATACATTTATATATCGTTAGTTAATAATTTGTTATTTTAAGAATGAAATTTGTGAAAGTTTTACATTATTTTCAGCATCATGGCACCGGTACAAATAAGCTGAGAAAAGTTACAGTTCCAATTGTAGATCAACAAAAATGTCGAAAACTCTATGATGCAAATGATGATATTATTACGAGCAAGTAAGATTGAAATTGTAAATAACACACAATAAATAATTATATATATATATATATATATATATATGAATATTTTCGAATTTCTTTGCTCCCAGAGGCTCCAATGCTTCCAAATTAATTTAGAAAAAAAATCTGAAATTTTTAGCTCTTAATATTAACTCTAGATAGTCCGCAGTCCAACTAAAGTTTCTTGGCTTTTCTTCGTAAGTAAATACTTATGCCATAAAATACATCACATTTTTGCTGTTTTTTTATTTATAATCAAAATAAGCAAATAGCAATGTTATTCTTTTATTCGTTTTGATTCACTGGTCGCTAAGTTATTAAATTCTACGAAAGAAATGGAATCTTACCCTTTTTTCTATAAGAAACTTTGGTTGGAATGCGAACTATCTTAAAGCTAATATTAAAAGCTTAAAATTTAGAGAATCTTTTTTCTATTAATTTGGAAGCATTTAAGCCCCTGCAAGCAAATACAAATACAAAATATCCATATTAAAGACCACCCTTCAGGACTTTTATATAAATTTTCCTGCATGTCAACCAAAAATGTGAATTACCTAGTTACTCTATTTCAATTACAAATATTGCTACATTAGTATTGAAATGTGAATATGTCGTATTTCGTAAACATGTTAATTTTTTCTGAACAAAACTTCTTTATTAGTATGGTATGTGCTGGTGTTCGAGGTAAAGATTCTTGCCAAGGTGACAGTGGAGGGCCATTAGTAACAGAAGATGAAATATTAGTCGGAATCGTATCTTTTGGATCAGGATGTGGCCAACTACCTGGAGTTTATACAAGAATTGCTTCACCACAAATAAGAGAGTTCATAAATAGAATTGCTCATGTATAAAACTAAATATTAAAACGTTGATAAAGTGTAGTTAACAGGATTTCTCATGAACACAATTTGCAATTATAAAGTAATCAGTCTAATCTATAGACTCGTATTTCGTATCAGTAAGCAACATCTCAACATATCATTTCCGTTGATTTCCTTATCTAAAGTGGATTCAAACCATATTCTTTCATTTATAAAATACGTCTATAGTCGCAGACATGTAATTGAGTGATATGTGAAAATCAGAATAAAATGCAGAAATTATTGATACTAGTTTCATTTTTATTTCCCTTGATCGTCTGTAAAGGTACGTAATGAATTAACAATATAATTGATATTTTACTATCGATGCAATAAAACTAAATAATAAGAAATCTATAAATGATATGATATGCCTCTATGAGCTTAATGCTGAGTTTTCGAATTAATTTTAAATTTGTGTAAATTTTGAGTTCGTTTGTAAATTAGTTTTTTTGGATTTTTCAGAGACGTTTTAAATAATAAATAATAAAATATTTTTAAAAATGGCGCTAATGATGTGCCACTAAATAAAATCCTAACTAGTATCTTCTATTCAGTTGCATGAATTTTCACTTTCTTTTATATCTCCACAAATCAAACGTTATAAAATTTTAATACAAATTCAAATCATAATTTAAATTCAAATAGGATAAAACCATATAATTACTTATTTAATTTGAAAAACTCTATTTAAGTGACAATGGTCTATGATTATAATGTATTTTTTGATAAAATAATTGAATTTATAAAATCAATTTTAGTAAAACAATACGCGACTCATTTGACTTACAGAATGAAGTTTGTTAAAAGAAAAAGAAAATTAATAAAAAAATATATGTAATATTCATTTGAAGTTTATTACTTTAACTTCTAAATTTATACAATCTGCAAATAATCATTGTAGCCAACACATATTAATTTGTAAGTAGAAAAAAAGTGTGAGTTTTTTTTAGAAATTTTCGAAGGATGATACGACCATCAGCGCTAAAAATCTATGAGTATTCATATATAGATTTGTATGTAGGAATATTTCAAATAAATTTTTACTGTATAAATCTTAAGCAGAGAACCGAATTGTTGGTGGAGAAGAAGCTAATATAGCGCAACATGGCTGGCAGGTATCACTTTTATTATTCGGAAATCATTATTGTGGTGGAGTAATTATTGACAAAAATTGGATTTTAACAGCTGCACATTGCATTGAAAAGTAAGTATATTTTCTTCTATTATTTCATTTATAATCCCGATTATATATGCAATGGTGATACATATAAAAATGACTTCATTAAAAATATTCAGATTTTTTTTTTCATAAAATTATGATTATTTGCATTAAATTTATGAAATTATGGATAAATAATGTAAACATTAATACAACAATAATACAACATAATACATCAATAATGAGCGTTCTAAATCAAAAAAGTATAGTGCAAATAATTACCTTATATCGACATCCAATGCTCTCTGGAAGTATTTGACGCTGCTCACCTGAAAAATGTTATTAACATTATTCTTAATGTTTAAGATTTTTTTATTTAACCTTAAAAATTTATAGCTTAAAAATCGTAAAAAAATGTAAAACTCAATAAACAATAACTTTGTTCATTATCGGAAATTCGTAAATATCACTCTTTGAGAGAATGGAGCATCCGATTAGAATGATTCAGAAAACATATTACTTGTGGTGACGGTGTGAAGAAATGATTAGTTTCTGGTAAAATATCCAAAATAAAAAAAAAAATGTTTGCTATCATTTCTTTTTAAAAATATCTAAAAAGTTTTTGAAATTTTTCACATATACAAAGTTATTCAAAAAATTTAGAGATTTTAAGAAGTTTCTTATATAGCTGAAACAAATTTAGAGGGAAGTCCCGTAACGCCGGACGGCACCTAGCGCCGGACGGCACCTAGCGCCGGACACTATTTAACTCGTATTACTTAAGCGAGTATAATTTTTTTCATTTCAAAATATAAATATTCAAGAAACATTCGATTTGTATTGACAAGGAGACGCGCTGATTAGTTTTTGGCGAAGGCAGGTCCAGCCGTTCCGAAGATATGGGACAAAAAGTGCCAAAAAGGGTAACTCAGTTTTTAAGAGAACGGAGCGTGCGATTTGAATAAATCAAAAAAATACTTTACTTGCGTTAACAAGATGAAGAACTGATCTAATTTTCACGAAGGCAGGTTCAGCGGTTTTGGAGATCCAGTAAAAAAAGTAAAAAAAAAATGCCATTTGGCGGTCAAAAATGATCATTAGATATATGCACCTCAAATTATCAGATATTTTATAGAGATTTTAACAATATATAAATTTTGTTTACATTCTTATGGGTTCCGGCGCTTACGCGCTTCGATATTTCGTCTCTATGCAGTTAAAGCAGTACGATAGCTTTGAAAAAAAGTTCAGAATTTCCAAAATAATTCAAAATATATTTTTCTTCAACAAGTCTTTTTTTATCAAAAAAAAAGTAAATCTTTGTCAAAAATTTATAGTTTCTCAAAAATCTAATTATTTCAGAGTATTTTTTTTTTCAAAAATGTTAATCTTTTTTAAAAAAAATAATTTGTATTACGGAAAGTTCCAGCAATTTGCCTTAATGCACGATGCCATGCGCTCCACTAGTTTAATTTTGTTCTGTATGAGTGCTAACGGTCACTATACCCTCATTTTTCGTATTTCCCAGTCAAAGAATGAAAATCTTATGATGAGTGCTCCAGCTGAGGGCCCAGCCAAAAGAGTGGATAAATAGTGATTTTTTTGCAATATCTAGAAATGTTAGTCAAACATACACGTGTGTTCAATGCAGGTTGTTTTAAACTCGGGGCTTTCCCCTAATTATTCAATTAAATTTCAGAATGTTTATATAATAAAAATTAGATGTATAAAATGAGATCGTCTTGTAAACATAATATATACAGTCTATTTCCCAAATATACGCACCTTCATTATATTAGATCTTTGAATACGAATTACGATTTTTATAACAATAATTCGAAAATATTTAAAACAATTGTTATTAATCATTGATTAATTGTTATTGATTATTGACTCAATTTGCTTTAAGGCACAATACCATTCACCGCTGGTTTTTCTTTTTAATCTTGTATCATTCTTTTTCTAACAGCGAAACAAATGCCAATAAAA
>NW_020539726.1:13314383-13330022 GCF_003426905.1 Ctenocephalides felis
CGACGATCGGTCGAGGCTTTTCTTTGAAATAGCAGCAAAAGTGAGAAATTTGTCGTCCACGTTTTAGCCCGCAATTCTGAATCAAATTTGAAAATTCAAAAAATCGTTCGAAAGATATTGGTTGGGAAAGTTTTTGGTAAAGATCGGCCGGACCGTTTCCTTGCAATAAGGAGCTAAAATTTTTTTTCAACAATTTCTATGATTTTTTGACGGTAGATAGCATAATCTCATATCACACTGAAATATTACGGCCCTACAAGTCGTTTAGTATTAAAAATTCGTCAGTTTGCAAAATTAGTATCATTTTTTTGGCGTGTATCAAAATTAGAACTTTCATCGACATCATGCAACTTGCCTTAAGGCTAAATGTCACATTCAACTAATTGGAATTATATGTATTAATCCCATAATTAGGCAATCACTGGATTAGTTTTCTGATAATACTAGGTTCAGGAATTCTACGACTACACGTAATTCTAAATGCTGCAGGTTATTATATACATAAATAGTGAAAATACAATAATTCTAAAAATAAATTTTGTGCATTAAAATGATTTATATATTATTCAGAAACACCTACATGTTTATTGGCGATTACTCTAATAAGATTAATAATTTCACTTATGAAAAGCCGTGCAAAAATTAAATTTTTATTCAAACTTGACGATATGCTTGAAAATTGAAAATGAAAATTTTTGCATATCTTCACGTTTTGAAGGTTTTTGAACATTTTGGCATACCTCAGAAAAAATGAATGTGTGTGTGTGTTTTGTATGTCCGCATTTTTTCGTCCATATTTTCGGGCGCACGGATCAATCGATTTGAATGGTTCAAAAAACATTCGATTTTTATTAATAAAGAGTTGTGCTGATTAGTTTTTGGCAAAGGCAGGTTCACTCGTTACGAAGATACAGAGCAAAGAGTGCAGAAAATACAAATCGAGATTTTTAGAGAACGGAGTATCTGATTTGAATGATCTAAAAAACATTCAATTTGTAACGATTGGAAGAAGAGGTGATTAGTTTTTGGCAAATGTAGGTCCAGTCGTTTGGAAAATACAGAGCTAAATGTATAAAAAAATGGCAGTTTTTGAGAGAACTAAGTGTCCGAATGATTTAAGGAACTTTCTGCTTGTTTTAGTAAAATAACTGCTTCTAGAAAAAAAACTTTTCTAATTTTTTTTTTCCAATTTTGTTTTGTATATTGAAAATAATTCAGATTTTAATTTTAATTATGACTAAAGTTCTAAAGCTCACTTATATACTTTAAATAAATAATTTCAACTTTGCAAATTAGTTTATATAATTCTTATAAATATTAGACAATGTTACGGTATTTATAATAATCTATTTCAAAAAGATATCAAATTTGCTTTTTTTACTTTTAATGCTTTTTACTTTTAATGATGTATCACTGTAGTGAACTGTATCATTGAATGCAGTTCCTATATTTTTAACTTCCGTGGGGTTACATTGATTAAAAATCTAAAATGAATTTTTTTGCATATCTTCACGTTTCAACCTTCTCGAATATTTTGGCGTTCCTTAGAAAAAATAATGTGTGTATGAAAAAATAATGCGCGGATACAATTTTTGGACCACACTTTCGAGAGAACGGATCAACCAATTTGAATAATTCAACAAGAATTTGATTGTTAGTGATGGAAAGATGTGCTGATTAGTTTTGGCAAAGAAAGGTCCAGCCGTTTGGAAGATACGAGGCAAAAAATGCAAAAATAAAATTTTGAGAGAATGAAGCGTTCAATTTTAATGCATAAAAAACATGTTATTTGTAAATTATTACTTGTTCTTTCGCATAACTTCAGAGATATTACACCCTAGTTAAACAGAATTATATATTGGTTTCTGTTTATATACCTAAAAATGAACGTATAAAATTAGATTTATATAATCTTTGAAAATATCAGTTCTTCAATTTTATTTATTTTATCACAATTCATATCATAACATTAAAGAGTATCTTAAATCACATTATATTGAAAATGAAATCCACTTAAACATTAGCATATTTTTCAATAAATTTTCTGATTTCGGGGTGTGACACTTTAGCATAATTCCTGGTTTTCCTGGTCTGGCACATCCTTGACCCCAAGAAACCACTCCTACTTGCTTTCTATTTTCATCTACCAGTGGACCGCCACTGTCGCCTTGGCAGGAATCTTTACCTCCTTCAGGAAGACCAGCACATAACATGCTTAACCAAATAAAATTTTATGTTAAAATTCTCGCTTTATATCTATTTTGATGTATTAACTTTAAGAAGATACCTACCTGTCTGTAATTTTGTCTTTACCTCCAGAAGGTGGATATCCCTTAGCACAATCTTTGGGAGAGATAGCTGGAACTTTCACACCTTGTAGTTGCAAAGTTCCGCCACCACCTTCCTGTATTTAATACTATTTATATACTATTTATATATTCATAATTATATAATTTTTTATTACATTAATGCTTTGTTCCAAAATATATAACAAATGGCAAAAAAAAGATTTTCTAAAGTTTTCAATATAAGATATGCATTGAAAGAAACATAAAGTTAATAGTCAAAATACATAAATTGAAGTAATACTTGTTCTATGATTCTGGTACTTTGTAGTAAAAATTTTCTGTCTGCATTCAAATTTATTTCAATATATCTAAGGTAATAACTTGAATATATTTAAGTGTATTCCATTACAATTTAGTGGCATCAATCTCAATTTCAATTTTATTCCTTTCAACTTGCTGACTGTCATATATAACAACTTGGTTATCGAAACTTATCACATTTCTTAAATGTATTGGTAAGTACTAAAGGTTTTATGAAAATAAAATGAACTGCATTTCAAAATTATTATGGCACTAAAGACTTCAATCAATAGTTTTTGTAAACGTATAATAGCCCGGCAATTTAAACCTAAAACCTGGGTCAAAGTTACAATAATTCGTAATGGGCTGTAACTTGGTAAAATTATTTAAAATACAACTATAAAAAAATCACAAAAGTCCTCATCGATCCAATGCGAGGTAAAAAATGGCAGAAGGACATGCGAGTTAAAAAAAAAAGAACAGATCAAGAAAAACGATGCGTAAAATATAAAGATACATTTGAAAATTATGACTCCCAAATTTAGTTGCATTTTTATAATTACCGCCTTTATTTTTATCAATCCATATTCTCAAATATTATTTTCCAATTCAAGACAGACCCGTGAAATACTAGGGAAATCACGTAAAAAAAACGAGCTAAGCACACTACCTCGTAGGTGGCGTTTAAACGTTCATTTCAAAGTGATATTTCTTTAAAACGGTGGCTTTGAACAAAAAAAGTATAAATACGTTTTTGTAGATAATTTTATGCTCTACTATATTGTCTCACGTAATTTCGCGATAAAACTGACCATTTAGCAAAAAATTGCTAAAGGGTCGTTTTTTTACCTTTGACCTTTTGCCATTTTCTTTAGTTCGCATCGGATCGATGAGGACTTTTGAGATTTCTTTTATAATTGTATTTTAAACAATGTTGCCAAGTTAAAGCTTATTACGAATTATTGTAACCTTAATGCGTAAATTGAATTGATAAAATAACGTAAGATAAAATCTATTAAATAAAGCCAAGCAAAAATTCTTTTTGCAAAATAAAATATTATTGTTTATTGAACCAAGGGAATGCAATATCGATAAAAATTTTCGATACCTGTATTTCGGTATTTTCGCTTTCAAAACCGGTGATACTGGTATCAATTTTATCTAAAAAATGTTTTTTTTTCTCTTTATTGAAGTACAATCTGTCTTTACAAAAAGGAAGACATTTAGTAATTTTGATGATATATGAAATATTAAATATTAGATTTAAAACCCAGTAAGCCTTTTCAATTTTGATATTGTGATTATATAGAGTATCTAAAAAATGTGAACAAAATTACGTTATTTGAACAAACTTAAAAAATAAACTTGTTTTGCTGATGCCACTTGAAAAAACTGTCTCTTTTTTACATAAGAAAAAGTAAATATTTTTGACACTTGTTTATACGACTTGAAAGAACATTTGTTTAAAGTGATTATGAGGTTTGAAGTTTAGATGGTTCTTAAAATTCAAGTATGATATGTATTAACTAGCGCTTATGTTTCAATGCCAGAATACCAATATTTCAAGGTAATTATTTGTTATAAAACCGCCAAAAATTTGGGCGGTATACAGTATATCGTTTTTTGTTATACCGGTATAATGGTATAGAATTCTCTAATTGAGACTTGAATTGCTTTGTTAATTATTTTTATCCGTTACTATATTTAAGCACCCACATTAACCTAAATTTTCTGGATAATTAATCACAACATTTCTCATAATACCTTAGTTGCACCCCATCCAGTGACACTAAGTATTGCTCCAGGTTTAACTTCAGTTCCACTTTCGGCTAAATCTACTGATACTACTGTACAAACCGTATATGAGACTGGTTTTTCAAGTTCTAGTACAGCAACGTCAAAATCATAATCCGCCCTCTTATTGTACGAGGGATGCATGTGGAAATCTATTACTTTATGAACTCGACCACCTTTGTTACGTATACTGCTTCCTATACGTACGGTTATGTCTTTGAGCGGCTTTTTCAACCTAGAAATAATTATTGATAGTAGCATATATGCAAAAATTCCATTGAAATTGAAAATTCAAATTTTAAAGTTAATTTAGTTTTTATCAAATTTGTAATTAATTCTCTAAAAGTTTTAAAAATTAGAATTTAATTACTTATTATCATTTGAGAATTTGATTTTTTCGTTTTTAAATGAGGTTCTAAACATATGTAAAATATTTTAAACCCCAATATTTATGTTGCCATATTTAAATTATAAAACATAGGTTATGCCCATTATATACATCTCATTACAATGTAGTTTAATTAATCAGAAGTAATATTTAGTATATTAATCTGGGAATATATATGGAGGCTATGCACATCAAACATTACGTTATAAAGAACTTAAAAAAAGATTTATTTTCTCATAATACCTGTTTATTAACTTCCCGTAGGGTAAGTTATTGTAATCGTCCAAAAATCGAAATTAAATTTTTTTATATTTCTTCACGTTTTGAAGGTTTCTGAACATTTTGGAATAATACCTTAGAAAAAATGGATGTGTGTACGTGTGTGAGTGTGTATGTATGCATGGATACAATTTTTCGCCTACGTTTTCGGGCGCACGGATCAACCGATTTGAATGGTTCAAAAACAATCTATTCCTATTGGTAGAAAGATTGCTGGTTAGTTTTTGGCAAAAGTCGGTTCAGCCGTTTCTGAGATACGGAGCAAAGAATGCAGAAAATAGAAATGGAGTTTTTGAGAAATCCAAAATAACATTCATTTTGTAAAGATGGGTAAAAGTGGTAATTAAATTTTGTCTAAGACAGGTATAGCTTTTTCGGAGATACAAAGCAAAATGTGCAAAAAATGGCTATTTTGAAAGAAATAAGCATCCGATTAGAATAATTCAAAAAACTTTCTGCTTGTGTTAACGAAACGATTGTTTTCGAGGAAAAAAGTAATTTCATTTTCTTTTTATTTTCAAAATTATTTTATTTTATTTTTATTATCGAGAGATTTGCCTCAAGACACAATGCCGTACACCACTAGTTATTATTTTGAAGCACTATTTGTCCCGGACTTGTTGTATTAAAAATTTTATATTTTGAATTTGTTCTAATTAGAGTTATATTTACAGAAACAAACACACATAGTTACACTAAATACAATATTAATTACTCAATTTAATTTAAGGTTTAGTTTTTACTAAGCTTATATTTCGGATTTCGCAATAAAATTGGTTACCATTTGGTAAATTGTTAAAGTTAAAATATTTGACCATTTTTGAGGTATAACCCAGTTTTGAGCTAATTTCATGATTTTGATATTGAAATATTGCCGTTTTAATCAGACATAAGAGTAAGTTATAGTAATAACAAATAAATCGAAAAAGAAATTGTTTTTATACGTGTTTACGTTTTAGAGGTTTCTAAAAAAATTCAATTTGGTGATAAAAATTGATGATAAGGCTTATGCACATCAATTTATCAGATATTTTATAGAGATTTTTATAAGTACAAATTTTGTTTCAATGCGTTCCGTGCAAATGTATATCAATTAGATTGCGACACTGCGTTTACGCTCTTTCAAAGTTCAAAGTTTTTAAAAAAATTTCAAATGTAAAAAAATTCTCATATTTTAAAAAAAAACAAAGTTTAATTTTCAGTATGGGAAGTTTCACGAATTTACCTTCTACGATGCTATGCACCACTAGTTGTGCTATTGGATTGCGCTACAATCTGCATCTTTCTCTGTATATTTCATCTTTACAACTGAATTGATAATTAACCTTAACCGTATATAACTTTTAAATTGAATATTTCTAATGGCAAAACAGAAAATAATATTTTCTTATTTGAAAAAATTTATGTAAAACTGCTTTGAAATTGATCAAATCTTGATCATCTTTTAGTTCTTATGTTTTTGCTTTTAATGAATGATTATTAATAAACCAATTGTTTAGTTTTAATTTACCGATGCAGCTATAAAACCCATTAATTTTTTCTTATAAGGATTGCAATATATTTTGTTTAGCTACAGATGTAGCTGATTTACTCATAACATTAATTTATTTGTATATATATATATATATATATATATAATATTAAGTATTTTATTAAAATATCCTTACCATTCAACACAGTGTGCAGCAGTTAGAATCCATTTTGGTGCAATAATTGATCCTCCACAAAAATGAAGGTTTTCACTTTGAAATGAAATTTGCCAACCACAAGTTGATATATCAACATCTTCACCTCCAACGATTCGGTCATCGAATTCTGTTACATTATTTCCTAAAAAGTTAACTTCGTTAGAAAGCAACTAAATTTTGATATTATTTCAACGTTAATATATTATTATCTTTTACCAAAAACAAAACTGATTTGAGCGAAAATCGCAAAAACTACCAAAAGTTTCATCATTGTTAATTATGATGCTTTTGCAAGTTTTCAATACAAAATAGAGATCTCATGTACCAACTCATCATATTTTATACCCGGGTATTATATAATTTTTGATGAGCTATGTTCATACGTAAAATGCATAATTTTGAAAAATTTGATTACTGATTCATTGTCTACAACACGTAAAAAATTGGCACTAAAGTACAATCATTATATGATAAACTGTATTTAAGTGCTTTCGCGTGTAGATATCAAACAAATCAGGTGTTTCCAATTTCCAATTTATACAAGTATTTATTACACGAATACAAAGTAGTATTCTAAAAGATTTTTCAAATAAGATTACAACTTGTGACCTTAAACCATATTCAGAAAGAAATGATTTAAAAAAAATAGATTTTGGGTTTAAAACTTTCAATAAAGGTATGTCATGCTTCAAAAATGGAGATACCAAAATACAAACTTAATTTAGCATTACTTTATATAAAATCAGGCTTTTATAGAAATAAGAAACTAGTGGGGTGCATGGTATCGTGTATCATGGTACCGGAATTGAAAATCTTGGTACGGTACCCAAAAAAATTTACACAAAATGTGTACACATTATTAAAATCTCTATAAAATATCTGATAATTTGATGTACATATGTCCAAAAACATTTTTGACCGACAAATGACATTTTTTTAACTTATTTTTATTGAGAGTCTATAACTGCTGGACCTGCCTTTCCAAAAATTTAATCAATTCTTCAATATAAGTAAAATGTTTTTTGAATTATTGAAATCGGACGCTCCGTTCTCTTAAAAACTGAGTTACCGTTTTTGGCACTTTTTGCCTCGTATCTTTGGAACGCCTAGACCTGTCATCGTCAAAAACTAATCAGCACGTCTCCTTATCAATACAAATCCAATGTTTCTTGAATTATTCAAATCGGTTGATCGGTGTTCCCGAAATCGTCGACGAAAATTTGTATCCGCACACACATCTAAGCTATGCCAAAATGTTCAGAAATCTTTGAAACGTAAAGATAGGCAAAAGTTTTCATTTTCGATTTGTTTGCGATTACCATAACTTACCCTACGGGAAGTTAAATATCATGTTATTGACTCAATATTATCTCGAACCTTTTTTTGTATTTCGACACCCTGCTCTACAACAAATGAAAGTACATGCACAACAAAATATTTATTCAAAATTTTTATACAAAAGTTACAAAATAGAAGGCAATTATTTTTGATATGATATTTTTAATCACTAGATTTCGTCAAAATGAACTCTAGAATTTCTGGATGATTTACTTTTGTGTAAACTCCCGGTTTATCAGATTGACCACAATGGGTACCCCAGGATACAATCCCTATAAGTTTCCTGTTTTTGTCAACTAATGGACCACCATAATCACCGTGACAAAAACCGTCACCTTTTGCAGAACCAGCACATAACATTCTATAATAAAATGTGAAAGTTATTAATTTTTTACAATTTTAAGGTGTTATTATAAATTTAATTTTTACCTATCAGTGATTCTGTCTGGTTTTCCTGGTTCTGCATAATTACTTTGACATACTGAAGAATCTATCAGAGGAATCCAAGCACCAAGTAATTCTGAAGAATCGTTTCCTTCGGTCTGTAAATGAATTTTGAAATAATTACTAGCATTGATGCAGAAGTAATAAGTAATAATAATTAACAACAATTAACAAGTGATTGTAATTAAGTAATTACCAGGTTCTAAAGGTTATTAATTTGTATGTAATTTAAAATATATTATTAATTGTTAGTTATTAACTTTCCGAGGAATAAGTTTGTTTTTGTCAATAAATCCATTTGTAATTGCATGTTTTTTCGACCATTCTCGTCATTTTGAATTGCTTGTCACCAAAATGAAAAAAGCATGTATGTGCATGTGTGTGATCCAAAATTTTTCGAATTTCGAAAACGTTTTAATTTCAAAAAATCAAAAGCCTCAGTTAGATATCGTGCTGGTTAGTTTCAGAAAAATTTTGAATTTTTTTTTGTGATGATTCTTATAAAACATAATGTTTAACTCTAAACAATCATCTTAGAATATTATAGTTATTTAACAGGCTGTAATAAAGTGGTTTACTTATAATTTGTTTTTTATGTAAATAGCTAAAAATGTTATTGTTCAAATTTTAAAAGCTGCTAAATTTTAATTTTTATTGACTAAGTTGATTATTAGGATTTATTACACATAAGGGGAAGTTCATGCAACTTGCCTTAAATAAAATTGCAGGATCAGCATACTGTTAATTAATTTTTAGCATAAATATTAAATAAAAAACACACACATCCAAGAATTATGAGTTCTTGTTGTGACATATCATAGTTTTTATTCTATCGTTATTTAAGACCAATGTTATGGCAAGACCATGTTGGCAAAATCCTGTGTGGTAGCTGTGCAGTTAGGCGTTTTAGATAGAAAACCTAACATAGAAGACCCACAAATGTAAAAAAGACGATGTCATTATACCTGGATCTTTAAAATATGGCTTGATAACATATGAGTGAAGTTGCATTTTATGTATAAAACACTTGATCAGACAGCAAATACACGGCATTTTGACCGTATTTAGTAGCATTTTGTATGAAAACTGGAAGTTAACACAACCTTGCCATAACATTAGTTCACTTTACAGCAGAATCGGCCCATAAAAGTCAGTTTTTTAAATCAACTCACAGGAAATATATAGAATATAAAATACTTCAGTTTTATTATATTACCTGGTTAGCTCCCCATCCTGTTACATAAACTAAAGATCCTACAGGAGTCTCATATTGCTCATTAGCTAAATTTACAGGTCGACTATTACACACTGTAAGTTTAATAGGATTTTTAACTTTAACCAGAGCGACATCATAATCAAAGGTCCTTATATTAAATTTCGGATGTAAAACTATGTCGGTTACTTCGTATACATTTCCATTTGAATTGTGGTAGGAACTTCCTGTACGTATAGTTAAATCATTGGTGTCACCGCTGAAATATTACCATAAATAATTATTTACAATAAAAAATGGCAGTTTTTGAGAGTACTAAGCGTCCGATGTGAATTATTCAAAGAACTTTCTGCTTGTTTCAACAAAATAATCACCTTGGAAAAAACAATTTTTGTTTCTATTTTTTTTTTCAATTTTTTGTTTCAAAAATTTTTTTTGTATTTCGAAAATAATTTAGATTGTAATTTAATTTAGATTTTAATTACTGTTTTAATATCCTTCAAACAAATAATTCCAACTTTGCAATTCAGTTTATATAATTCTTATGAATATTGAACAATGTTACGATATTTATAAAAATCTATTTGAAAACATTTAATATCATTTCGTTACGGTACGGGAAGTTTCAGCAATTTGCCTTTAGGCACGCTGCCATACACCGTTAGTTTGGGATGTATTTTGTTTAAAATACTATTAAATATTGAATATATATTTTATTTACAGATATATTCTTGACATTTGTTCGGCATCGAGTATATTTTTATTAATGATCCTAGATAATTTGTCTGAATAAAAATTTAATACATGCTAATTTAACATGAATAAACATATAGTTGTTATATTTTTAATAGACTATTGGTTAACTTCTCATAAGGTAAGTTATAGTATTCGAAAACATCTTAAATCATTTTGATTTTGACAACAAAACATTCCTATTGATAGGGAGGCGTGCTGATTAGTATTTGGCTAAAGCAAGTTGCAACATTTCAGAGATATGGGGCAAAAATGTAAATTCAATTCAGAAAACATTTTACTTGCAATGACATTAATTGACCAAGTTTTTGGGGAGGCAGAAAAAAGAGTTCAGAAAATTTATTTATTTAAGTTCAGATAGAGGGCAACGTGGTTTTATCGAATGATGTTTATGTTTGACTTTATCGAATGATGTTTACAAGGAAAGCCCCATAGTTCAATTCCATAAGTCCAAATGGGCCAATGA
The DNA here is from genome assembly GCF_003426905.1 of Ctenocephalides felis. Taxonomy (NCBI): domain Eukaryota; kingdom Metazoa; phylum Arthropoda; class Insecta; order Siphonaptera; family Pulicidae; genus Ctenocephalides; species Ctenocephalides felis. Next base: position 13,325,335 of record NW_020539726.1, read on the forward strand.
TAGTTTTGTACAGAAGTACCTTGTTATCGAGAGAGATTTCAGATTACTTCCCAAAAAGCCAGTAAAAATCTTTTATTTTCAGTTGGATTTGTTTCTTTTTATTTTCAATGTGCGTTCTCCATGTCAATTTTGAATCAATGCGCATGCCTAAATATTTGACAGAATTGCATAGTGGAATTATTGAATTGTTTATGACGATAGGTGGACTGTTGTGAATAAAAGTCATAATTAAAAAAGTCTAATTTTTTTACTTTCAAAATTCTCAGAAATATAATTCATTCAAAGTTTTCAAAAAAACTTAGAATTTAACACTTTTAAATTCCGCCACTTGTTAACTAATCCGCTAATTTTATGTTTTCTCGACGTTTCAAGGCATTCCGAATTGAATGAGACCAAATTTGAAAAAAGTATATGTGTGTGTGTGTGCGTGTGGTGAACAGATTTTTTGCCGTAAATTGACGTTTTCTCAAAAACGACTGGAACGATTTCAAAAATTCAAAAGCCATTTGATGCACCTCTATGAGGACGTTTCTTTGTAAATAGCAGAAAAGTAAAAAAAAAATCGTCCAGGTTTTAGCCCACAATTCTGAATTGATTTTGTATATACAAAAACCGTTCGAAAGATATTGGTTGGGAATCGACCTGATTTGTTTTTGGTAAAAATTGGCCGGGCCGTTTTTTTGTAATAAAGTGTTAAAAAATTTTTTTTCCACGATTTCTGATTTTTTTTTACGGTAGATACAATAGTCTTATAGATTATAGTAAAATATTACGGCCCTACGGCAAGTCGTTTAATTTTAAAATTTTTTCAAAGTTTGCAAAAATTATCATTTTTTTTGGCATTTGTCAGAAATAGACTTTTCATCGACGTTTGCTCAAAAACGCCTGAACCGATTTCAGAAATTTTAAAGCCGTTTGATGTATCTCAATGGGGATTATTGTTTGTCAGTTTTGTGCGACGATCTGCCAATCCGTTTCTTTGTAATTTGTAAAAAAGTGTTAAACTTTTCGTTCACATTTAAGCTCATACTACCGAATCAATTTTGAAAAATCAAAAACTGGTCGAATGATATTAGTTGGGAATGATACTAATTAGTTTTAGGTAAAAATCTACCGAGCCGTTTTTTATGTATAATTAATTGTTGAAAAAAAAATTTAAGGCGATTTTTATGAAACTTTTTTTGGCGATATATATCATGTTCTTATAGAACTTTCTGAAATATTACGGCCTTTTGACAAGTATTTTAATTTCAAGAATGCATCAAAGTTTGAGAAAATGAGTAGTTCTTTTAACGTTTGTTAAAATCAAAATAAAACGATTTACTTGGTATAACGATAGAGTGATCGATGATAAATCCACTCGAAATACTTTTAATAACTCATTAATTAATTTATATTTTATTGATAAAGTCGATTATTTACACATATCCATGTTACTTGCTTCAAGGCAAAATACCAATACGAACTAGTTTTCTGATTGATTTTAGAAAGTCTTATCATAAGTAAGATAAAACTTATTTGATGTTGACTATACTCATATTATGTACTTTTGTTCTCAATGTTTATCTTGTTTCGAATAATTGTCTAAAATTAAAATATATATAAAGTAATTAATATTTATCTTACTCTTGAACACATTGCGCACTGGTGACTATCCAGTTTTTGTTGATTATGGATCCTCCGCAAAGGTGTTCCTCGCCGTCTTGCAAAGACACCTGCCATCCGCATGTTGATATATCAACAACTTCGCCTCCGACTATTCGCTTTGATGTTGCTAAAATACGTAATTTTAATTAAAAAAAAATATTTCAAACATATAGATGTAAATTTGCCAGTTCATTTTACTGTATGTACATTGTGCTTTTGAAGCAAATTGCTGTAGTTTTAGTTCAGTGAAAAAATTATAACTTCAATACGTTTATGACAAATTTTATTATATCTTAATAACGAATAATTTGAATATTTTTAAAATTTCAAAAAATTATTTTTGGATTTAATGGTTTTAAATCTCTGACAAATGGTTGAATTCGTTTCTCAATATCTGTTCTATAGATTAGAACTTTGTATATAGAGTATGTAGTATAATTATTGTCATTAGTTTTGCATATTTAAAACAGTGACAACTGAAAGTAGTAGCTAAATTCAGGTGAAAATCAATCACGTCTTCATCGGTGAAAGGAAACTGCGAATAATATGTTCCTTGAATTATACGAAACGGTTTGTTGTTTTTAAGTTTATATCTTTCTATGGGTCAGATCAGCGATTCCGGGTTCGATCAGCCTCATGTCAAGCAGTAGTGACATCGCTTTTTACTTGAAACTTTAGATATCAATATGCTTACAAGTTCAAACAGCTCTTATTCGGCATTGCTGCGCCAATAAAAATAATCACTATTACAAAAATTGTAATAATAAAAATCATCACATATAGATGCCATATCTACTGTTAAAAAGAGCAGTTTGTGAGTAATTTATCAGAAAAGCTCACAGGACCTTTAAGCTTTGATCATTGTTCAAATATAAAATAATTATATAAAAATTGTTGATAAAATATGGAACTGATTACAGCAATATATATACAACTTTTCATAAATATTTATTACTAGAATAACCTTTAGGTTCCGTTTTATGAAATTAGTTTTTTATTAAACAAAATTTGAAAATATTTATTCATGGCCACAATCAATTTACTTCCTGCAGAATAAGTTGTAGTAATAGCAAAAAAATTGAAAATAAAAATTGTACGTATTAATCGAAAATAAAATTGTACGTATCTGAACAATTTGACATTTAAAAAAAATTGATGTATGTGTACGGATACAAATTTTCGTCGACGATTTTGAGAGCACGGATCATCGATTTGAATGTTTCAAAATGTCATTCAAAAAATATTTTACTTGTACTGACGAAATGAAAAATTCATCGAATTAAAGTAAAAAATATGGCGTTTGGCATTTTGGAACATTGCACATCAAATTATTAGATTTTATAGAGATTTTAATAAGCACAAAGTTTTGTTTCTATTTCTATGGATGTTTAAATTTCACTTACATAGTTCGAACAAAGGTTCTCGACATTTTCGACAGCGTGGTTCATCCGATTTGTAAAAAGTCGATTTTTTTTCCAAAATTTTAAAATTGGCAAAAATCTAGTTTTAAAAATGAAACCAATTATTAAAACTTTTAAAAATTTGAATTACGGTACATTACAATTTCAGGAATTAAGACACGATACCCTGCTCACTAGTTTGTTCGTATTTTAATTTTTTTGTTGTTAATTTTTGTAATTATTCAAAATCATAATAATTTAATATATATATATATATATATATATATATATATATATAAATGTTTTTTGTAAAGAACATTTAAAATGTAGTAAACATAAGTTTGTTAAATAATTTTGACTATAACCATTTTATTTTATTTATAATATAATTATGAATATATTTATATTTAACAAATAAGTAAATTATTAATTACAAAACTCACTGTGAGAAAATATTCCATAAACTATTAAAACTTGGATCCAGAGTTGCGCGCCCATTTTGCTTTCTCGAAATGTAAATATCAAATAATTTTGTAACAGTAGCAACTAAAACTAAAATATTACATATTCTGTAATTAAAGATAACATTAAATTTTTATTTATTTATTTCACGCGAATACTTCATATTACTTGTGATATCTTAAGCCTTGTGTAATACTTATTTTTAGATTATCATATGTCTAAAATTGCGATTAGAAGCTATATTTGACTATTTGAGGGATATATGATTTTTGCTTATATATATATATATATATATATATATATATATTTTAATTGAGTTTAATATTCGGGCGTAACATCAATAAAAATAGTATGAGTTTTTTTTTTTTAAATTTATTTATTTTAAAATCCATACGTTCGGCTAGCATCTTAGCCATCATTCAGTGGTAATCAGTTAACTATAAAAATTGGAACTAAATAAATTATATGAAAGGAAAATTTCATGGAAAACAATATAAATATAATAGTAATAAAACACTTACAATTTTGTATCCTAATATAGCATATGAAACCATTTTAATCCATGGTATGGAGTATGTGCACATTGATAAGATATGTATTTTTTAACACAAACATCACAAATGGTAAACCACCTAATAATCATGATAACTTGACAAGTTGTCGAACTATGTATTTACTCTTCGGAGTTTAGGATAGAATGTCACAACTTTCTCAAAGTAGTTTTTAGCATGTGTTGATATTTTTTGGAAAATTTAAAAGGCGATGGGATTTTGTTATTTTTTTAAGGAATTTTGACACGCTATTAAGAACCACGTGTTCGTTTTCGATAAGGGCCGTATTGTCATTGCGTTTATTTATGACTCTGTCGTTATGTAATTGTAAAACCAACCCTCAGCGAATCTTCTTTTAATTGTATTCTCTTCAAAAGTAAAATTTTAGGGTTAAAAAAATCGATATTGTGATTTAAATTTTAATATGCTCAGTTAACATTGTTTTAAATTGTTTGGGATTTTTTGAATTATTTTTGTGTTGATTAAGGCGTTTACTCAGGTTTGGCTAGTTTCTCCAATAGAAAAGAGTTCGCAATTGAGCAATTATTTGATATACTAAATTCCTGAGCCGGTCCAAATTGAACTTAGATTTCATTTGTGTAAAATTGAACTAAGGGTTGCATCACAT
>NW_020539726.1:13331022-13357631 GCF_003426905.1 Ctenocephalides felis
AACTTTGAATTTTTTGTTCGAATATTTTCAAAATTACTAAATTTCTGTAAATGCATTTTTGCACACCGCCTACTCAAGCAAAGTGTGTTTATTGAATTAATCTAATCGGATGATCCATTCTCTCAAAAACAGCAAAATCGTTTTGACATCCTTTGCGCTCCATTCCTCCGAAACGGTTTAAAATTGCCTTTTGCATGAACGTTTCGCTATCGTGTACGAACCGAATGATTTTTATCATATACAATCCATATTGTCGAAAATGTCGAGGACATTTGTTTGAACCGTATAAATAACCTTCAAAATTAAAAATTAGGTACGGAAATCAAAAAAAAATACACAAATGTGTACACATTATTAAAATACCTGATAATTCGATGTACATATGTCCAATAAACATTTTGGACTGCCAAATCATTACTTATTTTTATTGAGAGTCCTTAATCGCTGGACCTGCGTTCAATAAATTTAAGTTTCTTGTCTTGTCTTAAATATCTTGTCAATAACAACGGTTAATTGGTAATTTAATTTAGATTTAAATTTGGGAATGATAGCATATATCAAGAGTGTCAAATGTTTAAATAAAGAAGTGTACACTGTTTAGTCCATTTATTTTTGGTACAATTGCTGCTAATTATATCAAATATTATTTCAATCTCAAAATACAAATAATGCATGAAGTACGTCCACAAAACGATGGATTCTAAATTAGCGGTACGCATACTCTGATATCAAAAAGTAGTGATATTTGAAAATAAAGTCAAAAGTATATTCAAACTATACATTCAATCACCTTTTACAATTAATTTGATATGGCAGCGTGTGAAGTATAGCTATCCTGCGATAGCACCTTCTGTAATTATAGCATCAGATGTTATGGGGTACGATGTAATAAATCAATGCAGTTCTTCTCTTAAGTCGCTTTGGTAAGTGGTAAAGGCTTGAGCAGGTCACATGCTAGTCAGTTTGGATGTCAACTTAGCCGAGTCTTGTATCTGGAGCAGAAATGGTTAATTTCTTCTTCCACAGTTAGAATTCTAAGGTCTTGATGTATTAGCCAGTTTGATACATATTTGAGGCGTTCGAGATTTGTTTTAAAATTTTGTTATGGAACCTCTGTAGAATTGCTATGTTTGATTTACTATCTGCAGCCCATGGTTGGCCGTAGGACCATATTGGTTTAATAATTGTCTTGTATATTAGGAGTTTATTTTCTAAAGAAACTTGTGATTTCCAGCCCATTAACCAATTAAATTGTCTACGTGTCAGTTCGAGCTGCTGGCGCTTTTTAATTATATGTTTATGCCAGGTTAGTCTCCTATCCAAATGTATTCTCAGATATTTAACTTCATTGGGTACAGGAACTAATTCACCACTCAATCTCACAGGAGGGCATGAACTTTGTAGTAGGGTGTAAGTTTCAAGTAAAAATTGTTTTTAACGGCATGGCTGGAAGATCACGGTTAGTAAGGACCACCATTAGTTTGTTTTTCAAAAGCGGTCGTAAGTCTATTAAATCTACAAGCAAGTATGACTTACAGCAGCTTACAGAACAACTAATTTTGATTGCTTTCTCAAATACTTTCAAAGTAACAGTTAAAAAAAACTAATTTCTATAGAGACTTATGAAGATAATAAAATATCATTTTAGTGCCGTATTTCAAATTTTATGGCAACAACAAAAATTATTTATTAACAACAAAAGTGTTTTCAAGTTTCTATTCAAACTCATTACGCGTACAAATTATTTTGCATATTATCAACTGATTGAATAATTGCCCTAGAACTGATAAATACACAGCAATACCATTTTGCAATTCATGTTGATTGGCAATTCTCATAGTTACCACCAAGGTGGAACAAATAAAATGTTATTTTTTTTGTTTGTTCTATTACTCACAACTCTTGTTGATTCAAGAAATATTAGACATAGGCGTAAGTTCAACATTGAAATAATTTTGAAGATTAATTAAGAGATCGATAATAACACAATAAAAATATTATAAGTAATATGTAGCAAGTTGATCTACATATAAATATTTTTGAAGATAATCGTATTGTTGGAGGTGAAGAGGCTGATATTTCGGACTATGGTTGGCAAGTTTCTTTGCAAGCAAATGGTGCACATTATTGTGGAGGATCAATAATAAGTCCGGAATGGGTCCTTACAGCAGGACATTGTATTCTCACGTAAGAGTTTTGAGAAATTACTCATTGTTAATTAGATTATTATTAGATCAAAAAGAGTACTATCAATTTCCCAATGTGTTATTTAGATATTTATTATATTCAAATAATCGTAATATTAATAGTTTGCAGCAATATCCATACATCTTCTCATTTAATCATGCGTATAATACTAAAATTATAAGTAATAAGCTTCTATATATTTCTCAGTTTGAATGAACAGGAATTGATTAAATACTCTTTAATGTATAATAGAACCGGACATAATAAAATATTGCACCTAAAAGTAAAATAGTGGTGTATTGCATCGTGTCTTAAGGCAAATTGCTGGAACTTTCCATACCGTAATGAAATATTCAAGGAAAATTAAAAGTTTTCAGATAGATTATTATAAATGCTGTAACTTTCATTATTTTTATTTTATAGACGAAATATAAAAGTTTTAAATTGGACAACGAGGTTCATATATATTGATGAAAATGTTAATGAAGAAAACCTAACTAATCGGATTTAAAATAAAGAACACTAATATTTTTAGGAATGATATAAACTGAATTGCAAAGTTAAAATTATTTATTTGAAGTATATAAGTGATGTTTAGAGCTTTAGCTAGAATTAGAATTAAAATCCGAATTATTTTCTATATTCAAAAATAATATTTTTTAGAATTAAAAGAAGTTAGTTAGATTTTCCCCAAAATCGTCAACACATGCAGTAAGTTTTTAAATCATTCGGATGCTAAATTATCTCAAAAATTGTAACATATAACTCCGTATCTCCAAAACGACTAGACCTGTCTTTGTCAAAAATTAATCACGACTTCTCGCCATCATTGCGAATTGATTGTTTTTTTTTTTTGATCATTCAAATCGGAACTCCTGTTCTCTCAAAAACTCGATTTTTATTTTCTGTATTCTTTGCTTTGTATCTCCGAAACGACTGAACCAGCTTTTGCCAGAAAATAATCAGCCCGTCGTCTTATCAATAGAATTCATTCAAATCGTTTGTTTGGTACGCCCGAATTCGTCGACGAAAAATTGTATTCGCACATCCAATTTTTCTAATAATAAGGTATGCCAAAATGATCAGAAACTTCTGAAACGTATAGATATTCAAACATTTTTAATTTCAATTTTACAATTGCAATTGGACGATTACAATAATTTACCCTATGGTAAAAATATCTGGATTACTTCAGTTTTTTTTTAAATTTTTTTATGAATTTATTCGAATCATTAGTGATTTACACAGTTTTATAATGTCTAATCATTTAATTTAAATTTAACACATTTTGAATAATTGGATATAGTAATTTGATAGTAGATAATTATAAACACTACTCCAAAAGATTTTTTTTATGTTATACACATTTATTAGAAATTATGATATTTGTAATTAAATATCTTTGATTTGGTAATTGCTATTCTAACATTCTGTCTTTTATTGTGGTTAAAATCATTCTTTTATTACTAAAACATATTTCTAAGCCGCGAAATGATAAAAAAATTATTTTGATTTACATTTGTTATTTATTGTCACATAATCCATTACACTATCGAAATTCATTTATAAACTCCAGTTATAAAAATATCTAACAGACATTCTTAGCTCAAACATACTTTTTGTTAGAATTCATCTCTTGTTTTATAACATAGAATTGTCTATCGTTATTTATAGATAGGCAAGGTAAAAATATAATTGTAATTGACTAAATATTGTCGTAATTATTATTTTTGATTAACTAACACAAAATGAAGTAATAAGACATATAATAATTCAGGCGAAATTAACCCATTAGTTACTGATTTCAGAAGATAATATCTGAAGCACACTCTTCATATTGTATTTATGTGTTTAAAATTTCTCAGGTTAAGGCGCATAAATCTTCTTGACAATTTTTGTATTTTCTTTCTTTTACTATGACTCACTTCATATATAAAAACAATTATTGCTATTGCATAGCCTATAATTAACAACACAAAGGCTCCACTAATTTCACTCGATGTTATTCTGATTTTAATATCATCGTCCAATATTTCAGTTTCATTAACGGTGTTTGATTCGTGAACCTGTAATTTCCATTTTTCAAACAATCCCGCTGCAACACATATAGATATGACACGATCAAAATTAGTCTTGAAAGGAAATCCTTTTACATATAACATTTCTATTGGAAAACTAATTACGGGTTTATCAGATACATAAACTTGACGTATTAGGTCATCCGAAACATAGGACAGAAAAGTTGGCTTGTAAAAGTTGTCACATTTTTAAAATCGGCGATGTATTCCAAGGACCGTTTTGCTGGTAGTTCTTTATAATGATCCACAATATATTTAGAATTTGAATCGTTGCTATGTGAAAATACGAACAATGTAGTATCAATACCTACTACGGCAAGACCACTTTGCACTATTTCGTCTTCACTTGAAATTTGATATTCTTGTAAAGGAAATGTGTAGGTATTAATAAGACCAATTTGAAATATTGCATATAAATTTACATTAAAAATAAACCAAAATGCAAGAAGCATTCTCAAGGCATAATATCTAGGAAATTTACCCATAAAATTTGTCAATGCAATTGAATACATAGTCAAAAAGGAGCCAATTATAGTTTTAAATATTGAATAATCATTACTATGTTTCGCTAACAAGAAAAATAACACAGATGCGATAATAAGAGCACTTGTGGAAGCAAGAAATACAAAGGGTGGCAAAATTTTATAAAAGTTCATCCATCCAGGTGCAAGACCAGCCAATGGTAACACAAATACTTGCGGATCTTGAAGATAATGTGTTGAGTAATCAAAGTATTTATGAATAGAAGATTCAGGAAAATTCCGCCAATTGCAATATCTGCCTTCCGTTGATAAAGATACTCGTACATTCCAGTGCATGTTCCATTATCACTCACAATTCCCCAGTTTTCAGGAACTGAAAACGATCGAAACTCAAATCTGCAATTGTAATACTTTTCCAAGACCTGCAACAATAATACTTCATACCCATTAGTGAATGGTATGTCCACATCATCCTCTACTTCCAAGTCATTAACTGGGAGTACAAAAGGCGGCCAAATAATCGCTATAACTTTGATGGGACATGCGAGCATATTGTTGCGTATTTTAACTGGAAATAAATTTTCCTCGTATTTCATTTTGCCATCCACACAATGATTTATAACAGTATAATTGAACAATTCATCACCGCAACTTCCATTCTCATAAGGAAACCAAGTGACAATATTAAAGGTATGAATATCATAATCGTCAGGCATCAATATCACACAATTGATCACATATAAACTCCAAAGTTTTTGCATCACGTATATAACTATATTATCTAGAAAATCATCAGTATTAATAAACAGTATAATGAAATATGCTTCGGGGTTCCATGTTGGCAAGTTTTGGAGAAGCAATAAGTTTTCTTCAAAATCTTCTTGTGATTGTATTAGTAATATGTACGCCGAAGTGCGTTCCAAATGTATTTTCCAATGAGAATGATCCAAGGCAACATATTTTGTCAAAACTTGCCATCGTAGTTTTGAATGTATACCTTTTAAAATACGACTGTCCAGTCCCACAGTATTTAAAGATGATGTTTGATTTGCTATCATTGATACTGAGTAAATGATCATGCCTCGACCAAAATATTCTAGTGCAATTTGATTTGCGCAAGCTGCCTGACTTTTGTGTATCTGTTCAAGTTTTGTATATTTCACAAAATCAGAAGAAAAACACGTTGCAAATAAAAATGACAATATTAGAAGTGTTGTAAAATTCAAATAATTAATTTGATATGTCTTGAACATTTCCGAAGTAATAACATATAATTATTGTTTTATTATATAATTATTAATATTAATGAATAAATTTGTGATATTTATATTTTATAAAACCCAATGAACCTGCACGTGTTTGAACTGAACGATTATTCGTATATCACGAATTAAATATAAAAGTAAAAGTGAATATAAAATCAACATGATCTTAATTATCATGTAAGCCATTATATACACGCGTGATGCTATCTTCATATATATTTCGTGAAACGAAAACCATGTATTATAATTAGCTTCAGTTCAGTCTTTACAAATCTTCACGATAAATTTTGTTTATAAATTCTGCGAATGAAATAGTGATCGTCTGCTGGATTGCGATACTATCTCAAATATGGTTGCAAAAACAATTACCTAAACTAGCTGTAAGTGGAATTCAGTCTCAAGGCAATTAAGGCATCGTGCTGGAACTTCCCGTACCAATTTTTTTTTTAAACGATTAACATTTTTTAAAAAAATTCACTTAAAAAAAAATAAGATTTTTGAGAAACTATAAATTGGACCAAAAATTACTTTTTTTTGAAGAAAAAAATTTAAAAAAAAAAAAAAATGTTTTCTTTATTTTGACATATTTTGGAAGATCTAAATTTTTTTCAAAGCAATTGTACTGCTTTAACTGCATAAAGACGAAATATCAAAGCGCGTAAGCGCCGCGTCGCTGTCTAACGCGTAAAGATTGGTACGGAACCCATAGGACTGTAAATCAAATTCATACTTATTGTTAAAATCTCTATAAAATATCTGATAATTTGATGTGCATAAGTCTAATGATCATTTTTGACTGCCAAATGGCTTTTTTTACTTTTTTTATTAGATCTCCGAAACCGCTAGACCTGCCTTTATAAAAATTTGATCGGTTCTTTACCTTGTCAATATGAGTAAAATGTTTTTTGAATTATCAAAATCGGACACTCCGTTCTCTTAAAAACTGAGTTACCGTTTTCGGCACTTTTTGCCCCGTATCTTCGGAACGGCTAGACCATCCTGCGCCAAAAACTAATCAGCACGTCTCCTTATCAATACAAATCGAATGTTTTTTGAATTATTCAAATCGGTTGATCCGTGTTCCCAAAATCGTCGACAAAAATGTGTATCGGCAAAAAGGTTCCTCACCTCTGCTCTATTCTTTAATTGTTTTTAGTTTGAATTTTAAGGAAACGTATATTTTTCTTCTCGGTTTTTCATAAATGTGCATTCTACGTTTTTGTATAACACAAAGAATGTGTTGTAGGAGAGATTACTTTATATATATATATACATATATATACATATATATATATATATATATATATATATATATAATCAAAAATATATTAATATACGTGTGTCTACGTAATTTATTCCGCAGTTATACATATTCTGGAAAAGACTACACAATTCGAGCAGGTTCTAATCGACATGATATGGGTGGTGAGATTTACTCGGTAATAGAAGCAGTGAGACACCCAAATTACAATTCATATAATACTGATAATGATGTGGCTCTGGTGCGAGTTGAAAAACCTTTTTTACTGAATGGGAAATCCTTGCGCGAGGTGAAATTAGTGAACTCAGGAGGTAATCCATCGAGCGGCACTTTAGTGACAGCCACCGGATGGGGCACCTTAGAGGTAAATAGGAAAATGAATTTTATTTTTAAAATTCAAGGTAATGTCATCTCTCAACAAATTATGAAGGAAAATTAACTAAGCTGAACTCTGTGATTATTGAAATTATTTAACACATTGCTATGGGCGTGTATGGGTTAACTGCATTAATGAAACAATATTGAATAGTACTGTTCTAGGGCAGTTCCGTGAGCTGAGTTGAGCTCTACCTCGATTCAGGGAAAAGTAGTGTGAGAGATTACCCATTGCCATTTCAAACCGCAGTGCCCAAAATGGGTTAGTTTTAATATGAAATATGTTTGCATCTATATTTTTAAGAGAAAATGGACATAGCCGCTCCACATCGGGGACAATGTGACCTCACGATCATGTCTACATAAGGCAGTGTGCTTAACATTTATGCCATAGAACACCCACGAATGCATTATTCGAAAATTTCTATTTTCCCACTCCTGGCTGATAATCTCATAGATTGTTGGACATATCAACAAGAAATAAAACTATTAGTTAGTAATTATATGAGTTCCTCATGGTGTTCCACGTGTAATGTGATTTCGATCATTTTAAATAATAAGAATTAGAAACTGAAAGTTATAAGTGATAAACTGTAACATTAAGTTTGGAAAATGGGTTATAATATGGGGACAATAGTTTTAGGTTCTGGTTCCAAATTAGAATGAGATGTATATTGTGAAAATGTCATATTGTGACAATTGGGGTTGAAGCCCCCTTCTTGGGGTATGCAATGGCTGCCAAATACTATATTCTAGCCTTGCAACCACATTACGAAGGGCTTACTTCAACACTCCAATCGTCCGCTAAAGTACCTGTAATTACCTGTGGGGGTTACATACATGGGGGTTACATACATCAGGATCCTGAGTAACAGAAAATTTTAGTAAATAATGCTTAAAATTAAATTAGGTTATTACTTAAATAATTGTTATAAACTTTTGTTACAATTAACTAAAAACATACTACTCATGTATCATTTCGTTAATTATTGTTTGAGTTAGTTATTTGTAAATATTTTCTATATTACTTTTATATTTTGAATATTGATCAGAACTTAAAGGTCCTATAGGCTGTTGCACTAATTTGACTTAATACTATTTTCAATACTAGCCGGTTTTACAGATGGAAACCCAAACAACTGTCCTATCTCTGTGTGCTGAATTATTATTACAATTTCTGTAATTCGGTGAATATTTATTGATGCAGCAATGCTGATTAGGGACTATTCTCAATTTAAAAAAATGTTATATATTAAGTGAAAACCGTAGTCACTTAACAACAGGCTGTTTGAACCGTGATGAATCCTCTGATTTAGTTCTAGTCGTTCTAGCCACTTTCCTACGAACGAGTACATTTTATAAATATAAGTAAATTCGTAACAATATAGCCAGCAATAATTGTGTATAAAATATCTACTATATACATGATGTTGTACACCAGAAATTTATTAACAGTTATCAACATCTATATCATATTAACTATCATATTAAATTTATTAATCTTTACAAAATGAACTCGTTACTAAATACAAAATAATATATGTACGCTTTTTGTCTTTCCTTAAAATAAATGATTTCTTAACATAAATTAAATTTTTAATGTTATAACTAATGTAAATTTTATTTTTTATTTATATGTTAGATGTTTTGCTAGACACTGGCATTAATAGTCAATTTTATATTGTTTTTAAACATTTATAGTATTCTATCTGTTTGATCGATAGCAATATCAGAGTTACCTTGATTTGATTGATCTTCACTTATAATGTGATATTAAACAACATAAAATATACATCTAGTAATATTTGAAACGAACTAAAATACACATTTGAATCATATCAATAAGTTTCATATACATTTATATATCGTTAGTTAATAATTTGTTATTTTAAGAATGAAATTTGTGAAAGTTTTACATTATTTTCAGCATCATGGCACCGGTACAAATAAGCTGAGAAAAGTTACAGTTCCAATTGTAGATCAACAAAAATGTCGAAAACTCTATGATGCAAATGATGATATTATTACGAGCAAGTAAGATTGAAATTGTAAATAACACACAATAAATAATTATATATATATATATATATATATATATGAATATTTTCGAATTTCTTTGCTCCCAGAGGCTCCAATGCTTCCAAATTAATTTAGAAAAAAATCTGAAATTTTTAGCTCTTAATATTAACTCTAGATAGTCCGCAGTCCAACTAAAGTTTCTTGGCTTTTCTTCGTAAGTAAATACTTATGCCATAAAATACATCACATTTTTGCTGTTTTTTTATTTATAATCAAAATAAGCAAATAGCAATGTTATTCTTTTATTCGTTTTGATTCACTGGTCGCTAAGTTATTAAATTCTACGAAAGAAATGGAATCTTACCCTTTTTTCTATAAGAAACTTTGGTTGGAATGCGAACTATCTTAAAGCTAATATTAAAAGCTTAAAATTTAGAGAATCTTTTTTCTATTAATTTGGAAGCATTTAAGCCCCTGCAAGCAAATACAAATACAAAATATCCATATTAAAGACCACCCTTCAGGACTTTTATATAAATTTTCCTGCATGTCAACCAAAATGTGAATTACCTAGTTACTCTATTTCAATTACAAATATTGCTACATTAGTATTGAAATGTGAATATGTCGTATTTCGTAAACATGTTAATTTTTTCTGAACAAAACTTCTTTATTAGTATGGTATGTGCTGGTGTTCGAGGTAAAGATTCTTGCCAAGGTGACAGTGGAGGGCCATTAGTAACAGAAGATGAAATATTAGTCGGAATCGTATCTTTTGGATCAGGATGTGGCCAACTACCTGGAGTTTATACAAGAATTGCTTCACCACAAATAAGAGAGTTCATAAATAGAATTGCTCATGTATAAAACTAAATATTAAAACGTTGATAAAGTGTAGTTAACAGGATTTCTCATGAACACAATTTGCAATTATAAAGTAATCAGTCTAATCTATAGACTCGTATTTCGTATCAGTAAGCAACATCTCAACATATCATTTCCGTTGATTTCCTTATCTAAAGTGGATTCAAACCATATTCTTTCATTTATAAAATACGTCTATAGTCGCAGACATGTAATTGAGTGATATGTGAAAATCAGAATAAAATGCAGAAATTATTGATACTAGTTTCATTTTTATTTCCCTTGATCGTCTGTAAAGGTACGTAATGAATTAACAATATAATTGATGTTTTTACAATCGATGCAATAAAAGTAAATAATAAGAAATCTATAAATGATATGATATGCCTCTATGAGCTTAATGCTGAGTTTTCGAATTAATTTTAAATTTGTGTAAATTTTGAGTTCGTTTGTAAATTAGTTTTTTTCAATTTTTCAGAGACGTTTTAAATAATAAATGATAAAATATTTTTAAAAATGGCGCTAATGATGTGCCACTAAATAAAATCCTAACTAGTATCTTCTATTCAGTTGCATGAATTTTCACTTTCTTTTATATCTCCACAAATCAAACGTTATAAAATTTTAATACAAATTCAAATCATAATTTAAATTCAAATAGGATAAAACCATATAATTACTTATTTAATTTGAAAAACTCTATTTAAGTGACAATGGTCTATGATTATAATGTATTTTTTGATAAAATAATTGAATTTATAAAATCAATTTTAGTAAAACAATACGCGACTCATTTGACTTACAGAATGAAGTTTGTTAAAAGAAAAAGAAAATTAATAAAAAAATATATGTAATATTCATTTGAAGTTTATTACTTTAACTTCTAAATTTATACAATCTGCAAATAATCATTGTAGCCAACACATATTAATTTGTAAGTAGAAAAAAAGTGTGAGTTTTTTTTAGAAATTTTCGAAGGATGATACGACCATCAGCGCTAAAAATCTATGAGTATTCATATATAGATTTGTATGTAGGAATATTTCAAATAAATTTTTACTGTATAAATCTTAAGCAGAGAACCGAATTGTTGGTGGAGAAGAAGCTAATATAGCGCAACATGGCTGGCAGGTATCACTTTTATTATTCGGAAATCATTATTGTGGTGGAGTAATTATTGACAAAAATTGGATTTTAACAGCTGCACATTGCATTGAAAAGTAAGTATATTTTCTTCTATTATTTCATTTATAATCCCGATTATATATGCAATGGTGATACATATAAAAATGACTTCATTAAAAATATTCAGATTTTTTTTTTCATAAAATTATGATTATTTGCATTAAATTTATGAAATTATGGATAAATAATGTAAACATTAATACAACAATAATACAACATAATACATCAATAATGAGCGTTCTAAATCAAAAAAGTATAGTGCAAATAATTACCTTATATCGACATCCAATGCTCTCTGGAAGTATTTGACGCTGCTCACCTGAAAAATGTTATTAACATTATTCTTAATGTTTAAGATTTTTTTATTTAACCTTAAAAATTTATAGCTTAAAAATCGTAAAAAAATGTAAAACTCAATAAACAATAACTTTGTTCATTATCGGAAATTCGTAAATATCACTCTTTGAGAGAATGGAGCATCCGATTAGAATGATTCAGAAAACATATTACTTGTGGTGACGGTGTGAAGAAATGATTAGTTTCTGGTAAAATATCCAAAATAAAAAAAAAAATGTTTGCTATCATTTCTTTTTAAAAATATCTAAAAAGTTTTTGAAATTTTTCACATATACAAAGTTATTCAAAAAATTTAGAGATTTTAAGAAGTTTCTTATATAGCTGAAACAAATTTAGAGGGAAGTCCCGTAACGCCGGACGGCACCTAGCGCCGGACGGCACCTAGCGCCGGACACTATTTAACTCGTATTACTTAAGCGAGTATAATTTTTTTCATTTCAAAATATAAATATTCAAGAAACATTCGATTTGTATTGACAAGGAGACGCGCTGATTAGTTTTTGGCGAAGGCAGGTCCAGCCGTTCCGAAGATATGGGACAAAAAGTGCCAAAAAGGGTAACTCAGTTTTTAAGAGAACGGAGCGTGCGATTTGAATAAATCAAAAAAATACTTTACTTGCGTTAACAAGATGAAGAACTGATCTAATTTTCACGAAGGCAGGTTCAGCGGTTTTGGAGATACAGTAAAAAAAGTAAAAAAAAAATGCCATTTGGCGGTCAAAAATGATCATTAGATATATGCACATCAAATTATCAGATATTTTATAGAGATTTTAACAATATATAAATTTTGTTTACATTCTTATGGGTTCCGGCGCTTACGCGCTTCGATATTTCGTCTCTATGCAGTTAAAGCAGTACGATAGCTTTGAAAAAAAGTTCAGAATTTCCAAAAAATTCAAAATATATTTTTCTTCAACAAGTCTTTTTTTATCAAAAAAAAAGTAAATCTTTGTCAAAAATTTATAGTTTCTCAAAAATCTAATTATTTCAGAGTATTTTTTTTTTCAAAAATGTTAATCTTTTTTAAAAAAAATAATTTGTATTACGGAAAGTTCCAGCAATTTGCCTTAATGCACGATGCCATGCGCCCCACTAGTTTAATTTTGTTCTGTATGAGTGCTAACGGTCACTATACCCTCATTTTTCGTATTTCCCAGTCAAAGAATGAAAATCTTATGATGAGTGCTCCAGCTGAGGGCCCAGCCAAAAGAGTGGATAAATAGTGATTTTTTTGCAATATCTAGAAATGTTAGTCAAACATACACGTGTGTTCAATGCAGGTTATTTTAAACTCGGGGCTTTCCCCTAATTATTCAATTAAATTTCAGAATGTTTATATAATAAAAATTAGATGTATAAAATGAGATCGTCTTGTAAACATAATATATACAGTCTATTTCCCAAATATACGCACCTTCATTATATTAGATCTTTGAATACGAATTACGATTTTTATAACAATAATTCGAAAATATTTAAAACAATTGTTATTAATCATTGATTAATTGTTATTGATTATTGACTCAATTTGCTTTAAGGCACAATACCATTCACCGCTGGTTTTTCTTTTTAATCTTGTATCATTCTTTTTCTAACAGCGAAACAAATGCCAATAAAAGATATTCAGTTCGAGTTGGAAGTAGTACACATGAAAAAGGCGGAAAAGTATACAAAGTCAAAGAGACTATTCTACACCCAGAATATGATACTTATACAGTAGACTTTGACGTTGCTCTGATTCGCCTCGCCGAACCAATTTCATTCACTGCCTGCACGGTGCGTCCAATTCAAATTGTGGATGAAGGAGTAAAAACATTGGATGGAGCAATGTTAACGGTTACTGGATGGGGATCCAGAACGGTGAATCAAATTTTTAACAAACATTTAGATAGACTATTCAATTTTGGTAAGAACTGCTATAACGTTTAAATAATAGCACAAATTTAAAGCCAGCAGTGCCTAATCTAATGATAAAAACGTGGAACGCAGCTCGGTTCTGAATCTAACTTCCCAAACGTTTGATATCAAATAGTATGATAGCAAACTTTCAGTTGAGATCATAGATCAAATTAAAATAGTTTTTCGAGGATATTGGTGCTATATATGCACTTTACTATTGAATATATAATTTAGACACAAGAATGGTTAACAACTTGGTAGACTTCTCGAAAAATACTAGGTTGAGGAATGTACAACTAGAATAGCTCAAAGAATACGTAGTTCTGAATGCTATTGTATTCATATAGCAATTTTTTAATAGTGTAATATTTAAGATTTTGCATGTTTTTTAATTTGCAAGGGTAATTCAGATTTTTGTATTACATACTAATTATTTAAATTATTTTTTTAAATTTCAGATGATAATATCTGAAAAGTCTAAAAATCAGGCTTAAATATGGCTTGGTTTTTTATTTACTCAAATTTGCATGAAAAACATTGGTGATAAAAATTTTTATATGATTACCCGAAGTAAGAGAGCTATTAGAGCTTTGCTGTAACAATCTTTTTTTAATCAAACTATCTTGAGATCCACTGATTATATCTCTATGAAATAAAAATGGATAGTTACTGTAATTATTCCTCCACCAAATCATATAAGAATAAGTCAGCAACTGTTGTTCATTTTTTAACAATTAATCAATTTCTAGAAAAAGTGCGGTGTTATAACTTTCCCCATATTTGTGGTTAGTTGTGATATCTATAGGAAAGAATAGCGACAATAATTCTGTTCATATAAAGTTGTGGTAGTTCTAAGGGTCCTCTATACTATCTTTGGGCAGCTTCTTCTTCAGGCTTCTTGGAGTTGGTATCTCAAGAAGCTGAGTGTCTATAGACTATAAATCGACAATAATGCCTTCGATAATTTATTCTTCACTCATTTTTGAGAAAATTGACTTGTTTCTAAATATTTTATATATTAACACAAACTATAATTAATACAAATAAAATATATAATGTCTCACTTAATATAATTTTTTTCTAAAATCAACGTACACTAAAATTATTATCTTATTATGTATGATAGAAATAGTGTCTCCTGTAAAATAATTTACTTATACCTACATTTCACAAACTATACATTCCATCCAATCTTCTTTAATCAAAGCTGTATATAATTCTTGTATGTTGTAACTAGCCCCAAGGTTTTGTTTCAACTAACCGCAGATGTGATTTTTTTACATTAATCGAGGTAACTATCTATACAATTTAGCAACCAGAAAAACTGTTAAATTATGAAAAATTGATAAATTTGATGACATATAAAACTTAAAATTAGTCAACAATAATAAGACAAACCAAAATTTTATGGTAGCAAAATTTTATATTACTTGTCAAAAATGACGGACCTGCACACTTCAGTTTATTGCCACATTCTTCGAAACAGTAGTTACAACAATATTACGCACAAAGGTTTATATTACATGTCCAATGGAGACAAATATTTCAATATCATATCAAAAAACTCCTGTTACGAGTTACCCCTTTTGTAAGTAGCCCTTAGTACCGCAGTATAAAAGCGATTACAATATATGTCAAAAGTATTAATTTATTATGTTTAATTCATTTAAATTATTTGTTTTTTATAGACTGGTGGAGATATCACAACAGAGTTGAGAAGCGTTAATGTACCATATATTAATAAAGAAAAATGTGATGAATATTATTCAACCAGCAATGGAATAACAGATAAGTAAGTTTTAATTGTGGGTAGTGGTAATTAACGTTATACGGCATAATAAATTTGTTATTTATTCTTATTAGTGCGAGTCGATTTGTATGGGTCAAAAAAAGTTGCATAGGCACATATGATTTTCGGATACTAAGGATCAAAATTAGATACTTTGCTGATGAAACTATATCTTTAAAATGAGTTCTGAAGTCCCGTGTCCTGATCCAAATATAAGGGTTAAAATTTGAAAAATTCCATTTTGGCACAATTAGAGTACCCCAAAATGTATGCGTCCAAATGTATGACCGACACCCACTAACTTTGCAAGGCCGATCCACCCATGCCCGTCGTTTACCTCCTGAGACCCCCCCCTGAAAGGTTTTTCAAAATCTAACACTTACCTTTGGGTCAATGCACGGGGCTTCAAAATTCATTTTAGAGATATGGTTTCTTGAGAAAAGTATCTGATTTTGATCCTTAAAATCCGAAAATCATATGTGCCTAAGTGACCTTTAATTCGACACGCCCTAATATCTAAATGCATATATATAGGAATACATAATTTTAGGTGCACACTTGGGATTTAGATATCTACAAATGTATCTATACATACATATACATGCAAACTTATTATTAAGACAGCTTGTAGACTAAGAAATGTTTAGTATTAGAAATACTGAGAATAGGTCGCTAATAATTTCTAATACATTGAGCATATTTATCAACTGTTCTTTTTTTTCGTATTGTTCAATACCAAAACAACTAGTGAAAAGTGACATTTTGCCTTAAGGCAAATTGCACAGACTTTGCGAAATAATTGACTTAATCAACCGAATTTGAGATTGAGATAGTTAGATAGCTATTTATTTCGAAAATAAAGTTTTCGCTATCAATTAAATCTTGGGCTCGCCCGTAGGTAAGCAGTTAAGATTGGGTTGCCATCTGTCAAACAGACTAGTATTAAGTCAAAATCATGGTCAAATCAGTACAACAGCTTCTAGAACTATTAGGTTCTGATTGCTGTTCAAAAATTATATAAAAAAAATCTTACAATTGCGTTTTCCAATTGAATTTTCTTTAAAATTGATTCAGAATTTTTGCCTGAAACGTGGACTGAAAATTTTTTACTTTTCTGCTAATTACAAAGAAATCGCTCAGCCGATTATATAAAAAATCTAACCAATGCGAGTGCTTGTCTAGCTTTTAATTTTTTGAAATTGGTCCAGCCGTTTCCTGGTCGGTCAATGTTGTGAAAACATCGAAAAAACGTCAAAAATATGTTCACACACACATACATATATTTTTTCCAAATTTGGTCTCATTCGATTCAGAATGGCTTGAAACGTCGAGAAAACATAAAATTAGCAAATCGGATTTTTTGACGAAAACAAACTTCTCCTTCGGGAAGTTAATGAAAGAAATCTGTTTTTACTTATAATTTATTAGATTCTTAAAGTGCCCCCAAGCATAGTTTATAACTTCATTATTGATGAGAGAAACCTTTTAAATTAATCCTTTTATTTATGATTTATTTTCAGCATGATATGTGCTGGTTATCCTGATGGCGGAATGGACGCTTGCATAGGTGATAGTGGGGGACCATTAGTGAATGAGGGCAGAGTACTGATCGGTATCGTTTCGTGGGGAAATGGTTGTGCGAAACCTAAAAAACCTGGAGTGTATACAAATATTGCTGCTCCAAAAATAAGACAATTCATAAAAAGCCATACAAATATATAATATCAATAATTATTAGTTCTAAAATGAATATGTAAACGAATTTCTTCAAAATTGTGTAATTCACTGATCTTAAGTTGTATCATGTCATGCAATATGAGAATTGAATTTTATGTTGATATCACTCAGAACATTGAAATCATATAGTGGAAAATTGAAGAGGTTAATAAAAAAATACAAAATGAAACTAGTTGTAAGTAGCATTTTGCCTCAAGGCAAGTTGCATGTACTTCTCCTAAACGTGTAAATAAATGGCTTTATCTACAAAAATTAGTATTTGCTAATTAGACAAAATGTTCAACTATTTACATCTAAACCAAAGATTTCTCTTTCTTTATAAATGATTTTCTATTGATATCTTTGAATCGTACTTATGTCTGAAATTGAATAAATTGAAGTAATTTGTTTCATCTATTTTGGGTTCTAAAATTGTATTTTGAGTCCATGCGTAAACTGTAATCAGTAGCTACCTATGAAATACCACAGAACGTACATATCTTCGGCTTAGATTCTTCTTAGAAGCGATCATAAACGAGTAAAAATTCTAAACTCTGATGGATTTTTATAATTCAACCTTATCGTGGTCTTATAATATTTTTGTATGTTATTTCCGACAACAAAATCCATTGTTAACAAAATTTCATTGAAATTGTCAAAAAAGTTATTTTCAATGTTGAATTACAAAGAAACGGCCCGGCCGATCTTTATGAAAAACTAATCTATGTAACATTTTAATATTCTGATCTCGTGTGATTTCCAGCCAATAACTTTCGAACAGTTTTTGAATTTTTAAAATCGATTTGAGATTGTGGCCTACAACGTGGACGTGGAAATATTTCACTCTTTTCTGCCAATTACAAAAAAACGACGATAGTCGATGGTCGTAAAACTGACCAACAATAGTCTTTTTATCGAGATACATCGAATAAAATTTAAGTTTTTAACATCGGTCCAGCCGTTTATTAGAAAACGTCGACATAAGGTCAAAAATCGATTTAAAATTACAATTTATAGCAATTGCATATCTGTTCTTTATCATTTTTCATTATAGTAAAATAGCAAAAACAATGCCTTCTGTTTTTTTTAAATAGAAATCAAAACTTGTAAGTTACATGAACTATTGTGAGATTTCCTTAAGTACGTGGCGCACTACTTAAAAGGCCACCCAATGGTTGGCCTATCTACATTAAATATATTTTTATTATCAAAATTTGACTGGTACTGATGATATAGTTTTAATTTATAAACATATTTTAGATCTATATTTTTCAAAGATTTTTTTTTATTGTTTCCACAGCAATCAGAACTTTTTATTATTGTTCTATAAGCTGTTTTTGTGTATGGCTTATGACCTTAAGGTCTTGATATGAGAAGCAACCCGGTTCGGTTCATCCTTCTTGTTATGTGTTTGTTGTGTGTGTTATGTGTGGTTTTTTTTATATATTAGCTCTTATGTCTAATAGTGTGCACATGATTGTATGATACAACTATGTCCACGAAGGACGATTTCCACTTAGAATTATATTGTGATCTATAACCCCAAGTGGAAATTTGACATCAAAGTTGCCTGATGTCAGGCTTGGCAGTAGCGGGAATCGAACCAGCGAACCTGGGTCTAGTTGGTGCTAGCCCACGATCTAACCGATTTCGCCACCGCTGGCCCTCAAGAAAAAAATACTAATATTTGATGTCAGGTTGCCTGAAATAATTATTAATTGCAACAATTGTATACGCAATTAAGTCCCTCCTTCGATTAACTCAGGTTGTTGGATTATAATTTAACCCTTGTAGATGTGGACTATATGAAATACTGGTTTGTTGGTATAATTAATGTATTTGTTGCAAGTTCTTATTACACTAATGATTAGTCACAGTTCTAATTGAGAAAGATATATTTATTCTAATTGAAGAAGATATTTATTGATTATTTATTACATATATTACCGCTACGCGGACTTTAGTTTTAGAACTAAGAAAAGTAAGTCCGATTCAAATCGGACCGGTGTAAAAGCTCAGTGCCATGAAGATTGCCGCCTTCATGGCCAATATAATAAAATGAAAATACGTCCGAAAAACAATGGTCGTAGGTATTATGTAACTGATATTTATAGCCTGAAATATTATTTACGACATATTAACACATAAAATACATTTTACAACATATAAAGTATTTGAAACTTATCGCTGTTATCATATAAGTTACGTTATCTACTACTTAATAATAAATTATCCATTTTAACATTGAAACAAAGTTTTTTCATCGGAGAACTTATTGCTTGTAAAATTAGTTTATATCTTATGACCATGTATTTGTGACAAAAATTCCCAATATTGTGAGTATTACCATTGAACAACTAATTATAGTTTTTATTGAAAAAAATTATGCGACCTTTTAATATTATCTTTTCGAGTATTTTAATGTTCTGATCTCGTGTCGAAAAATCCCACATTGTTTCCTATATCTTATCTATCTCACTTCATATTATGAAAATTTAGTTTCAAGTATTAGAGATATTACACAATTTAGTTATAATTAATATGTATTATTCAGTTACGACAAACTTGTGTTAATTTGTTTATCTATTATATATTTTTATCAAAGATATGAAAACCTTTTTTAAAATATTGGTTTTAATCGATCTGTATATGTTGACAAATGTTGCTGGTAAAGTGGTAATATTTTTTTCTAATAATTTTTAGACCATGCAGTAAGTATCTTTTATTTTTAAAATTTTTACAGCGGAAAAAAATTCTGGTCGAATAGCTGGTGGAAAAATAATAGATATATCAAAATGTGGATGGCAAGTTTCATTGCAAACATTTGATCAGCATCTTTGTGGTGGTTCTATAATTAATAATCATTGGATACTGACAGCAGCTCAGTGTGTTTTGGTGTAATTTTCTTTATAAATATTCTGATTATAAACAATAATAATAACATTTATTATATATTACAAAAAGTTTTGAAAATTATTTTATTACTAATTTATGAATGCAGTCTGAAAGTAAACTGTTATCTATGTCCAATGAAAACTTTATCAAAAAATATAGTTGAATAAAATATTGTTATTTTTAATTTTACAAATTTCGAGAAAGTTTAGTAAAAAGATAAAATAGAAAAGTTTTACTAAATTATTTCTTACGCAATTAATTCGTACAGTTGTCGCATATTCAATGCAATGAATTCAATTAATTGTTCTATACTCTTTTCATTCCAAGTAACACTGAATTTCAAAAATGTCTCAGTTTTATATCAATTCGTTTTCCAGTGGAAATGCTGATACTTATTCAATTCGTGTTGGAAGCTCTAGGCACGACTCCGGTGGTGTTGTATATAATGTCACAAAAATTATAAGACATCCCAAACACGATGAACAAACATTTGATTTTGATGTTGCTCTGGTACGTGTTAACACACCTATCAAGTTTACAGTATGTAATAGTAAATCCGTCAAAATTGAAGAAAAAGGCATCGAAACACCTCCAGGAAAAATGGTCCAAGTCACAGGATGGGGTGCAGAACAAGTGAGTATCAAAAGTCTTAATAATGGGTATTTGAATAATAATATGATAATTCATGATCATTCAATGCCACGATCATCAGGCAATTTTCAAATCAAAAATCAAATCAAATCAAGTCAAATTTTTACTTGAGGTTGTAGATCACAAATATGCAGATGTCGACAACATAGTAGGGTTGTAGTAGAAGGGTTGGCATTTGACATTTTATAATTTACATAGTTGCCGAGATGATACATATGCGTTCCAAATGACGACATGCTTGACCAACGACGAATCAGTAAGCCGTAACGCACTTCCATTGCATTTCCTCTGATTTACACCCTAGTTGTGCCTAGAGAAGTTTTACTTAAAAAAATAAATCAGAATAATAACCATAAAATTCTAAATGTATAACCGTAAATATTCAAGCATAACTATTGAAAAACTAGTGCATGGTGCATGGTATCGTATCTTAAGGCAAATTGCTGGAACTTTCGTACCGTAATTAAAAATCTTGGTACGGAACCCAAAAAAATTACACATTATGTATACACATTATTAAAATCTCTATAAAATATCTGATAATTTGATGTACATATGTCCAATAAACATATTTTATTGCCAAATGACTGAGAGTCCATAACCGCTGGACCTGCCTTCCCAAAAATTTTATCAGTTTTTCATCTTATCAATTTAAATAATTTTTAAAAACTGAGTAACCATTTTTGGCACTTTTTGCCCCGTATCTTCGGAACGGCTAGACATGCCTTTGCCAAAAACTTAGTCTTTAATAAACTTAGTCTTAAACTTTAATCAGCACGTCTCCTTATCAATACGAATCGAATGCTTTTAGAATTATTCAAATCGGGTGAAAATTGTTCCCGAAATCATCGACGAAAGTTTGTATCCGAACACACACACACATCTATTTTTTCTAAGGTATGCCAAAATGTTCAAAAACCTGTGAAACGTAAAGATATATAAAAATTTTCATTTTCGATTTTTTCAAGATTACTATAACTTACCCTACGGGAAGTTAAAAGATTCAAATATTTCGTATTAGTATTCATACATTGTATTAATATTTGTCATTTATTCTAAAGTAATTACAAAATAACTCGATTTCTCTCAATTTTCAATTAAAAATAAAATTTATATTATGGTAATTGAAAAATCAAATACCATCATAAACCATTAAGTAACAATTTGGTTTAAAAAACAATTACCTAATTCAAAAACTTCTAGTATGAAAATAATGTCTTAGTAGCATATTATGAACCAATTTATTATTACATATGCAGGCTGGAGGTCCCGACTCATATTTCCTGCAGGAAACATGGATTCCTATTGTAAGCAATGAGATCTGCCAAGAAAATTATGCAGAAGATATAAAACCCAACCAGGTTACTGATAGGTAGCGATATCATTAATTATATTTTTCAAAGAAATAGAATTAACTACATTTATCAATTTCGACACTAAATTGTTTAAACAAGCAAAATAGGTCAATGGTGATGATTTATTGCAACTTTTGAAGTGTATGTATATATGTATGTATGTATATATAACAAAATGGAGTTTCTTTAATAAATTTGAAAATTCGAAAGAATATTACATTTTATTGCCAGTTGCAGTTTTTCTTATAATTTAATCTTAATTATTTCAGAATGATATGCGCTGGTTTTCCAAAAGGAGGAAAAGGTTCTTGTACTGGCGATAGCGGAAGCCCTATGATAGACCCAAATAGAAATCTTATTGGAATTGTTTCTTGGGGCTCAGGATGTGGCAAACCAAATAAACCGGACGTTTTTACTAAAATAGCACATCCAGAAATTCATTCTTTTATTCAAGAAAATATTGTCAAATAGTTTATAAAATTGAAGCAAAATAAATCAACAGGGGTAAACTCGTTTTTGCCAAAAATGTTTGGAACATTTATTATTTCAGACAGTAAATCAAGGATTAACTTCTATTGGTAATTGATAGAGTTCGGTAAAGTCTAATACGGCGACTGTTGAACGAGAGAAGATAATCACTTAGGTGTCCATAATTCTCTCCTAAGTTACAATATTCAAATTTCAAACAACGGCATTTTCTGTATATTTATCTCTGGCAATTTCGTACCCAAAGAAATATGATTTTAGAATATTAAAGTAGTAGAGTAGGAGGGGACGCATAGATCCAATTTGACCTTATGCAACTATATATTCTGAAAACCAATCCAATTATATCAAAACAAATATTACGTATCACACAAACAACTATCTGACTATGGTCAGTAAAACTCCCAGCTAATTCATCATTGTAAAATAGTGTTGTTTTGCTGTTTTTTAAAAATGTGTAACCTGATCTTTTTTAGCCGATAGGTGGCGTAAAATGGGACGGCAAACAGATCATTTATTTAATTTTAAAGAGAATTTAATAAATAATAGCCACATTACTTAAACAATGCAAAGTATAAATTTCACGTGTACATTTTTTATAGAGATAACACTGTATATAACATTGATCTGGTATTTCGATAAAAATATTCATCAGCAGAATTGGAGTAACTATATATTTGTAAAATAGTTTTTTAACTTAATTTACTTTTTTTATTAACTTCCTGTAGGGTAAGTTATAGTAATCGCAAAAAATCAAAACTGAAATTTTTTGCATATATTTACGTTTTGAAGGTTTCTGAACATTTTGGCATACCTTAGAAAAAAATGGATGTATGTGTGTATGTATATGTTTGGATACAATTTTTCGTTCATTTCGGGCGCACGAATCAACCAATTTGAAAGGTTCAAAAAACATTCGATTCCTGTTGATGAGAAAACGTTCTGATTAGTTTTTGGTGAAGGCAGACGTTCCGAAAGGGCAATGATTCAGTTTTTGAGAGAACGGAGTACCCGATTTGAATGATTCAAAAAACATTTTACTTGTATTGATGAAATGAAGAATTGATAAACTTCTAAAACTTTAAAATATTTTTTTTTATTGTTATGACAATTTTCTTGATTTTTTAAATTATCACAAGTTGCAGTGTATCTGCCCCTAAAAATGTTAAGGTGCATATATACTGAAAATTGTTTTTGTAACTTCTCAATCCATGAATTATAAATATTAAGATAAATATCCAAGTTAAATCTGTCATAAGATAAGACACAACACTAAAATACATTAATAATAATCTATTAGCCAGTGTTGTTCTATAAAACAAAATTATACAAATATCCTTATTTAAATTAATGCAGGTTCATAATGTAATTTTTAGACAAATCTATGCAACTTTAACAAATCGATCTTACATATATTATTTTTATAAACCATAAATTTAGTCATTGTGCTCATAAACATTTGAATTATAATATTTTTTATCGATATTGAATCCGATTACTTCATATTGATATTGAATTGATGATTGAAAACTGTTATTTAAATAAGCGTATAATTATTTTTGCCTAGATTTTGAATAACAAATATGTTAACTCGTTTACTGCATAAGTTTTATCAAGTTTTATCAAGTTTTGCATATATAAACATAAAAAAATGACTAAATATTTTAGTGACGAATACAGACAGGTGAAATCAAGATGAAGGAACTTCTGTTAATAATCGCCTTGATCGGATATGTCTTTTCCGAACTCCCGCCAGAGCTAGGTAAAATTTATAATAATTATTCTATAATAATATCTATAGATAATTTGAATAGACATTTTTCTAAAGTGTTAATTTATAGACCTACTCTCTCATCATATTTTCCTTGTATTTTCATTATCTATAATATTTTTGGGAAAATTTTACTTTAGTTAGTGTTGTTACTTTTTAGATATTTTTGTGAACTTCGCGTAATAGTAATCGCAAAAAAAATCGAAAATAAATTTTTCATATATCTTTACGTTTCAAAGATTTCTTAACATATTGGCATAGCTTAAAAATGTTTATGTGTGTGTAGTGTATATATGTTTGGATACAATTTTTTGTCCACGATTTCGTAAACATGGATTAACCGATTTGAATAATTCAAAAAACATTCAGGTCGTATATTGATGAGGAGACGTGCTGATTAGTTTTTGGCAAAAAGTTTTTTTTATATTTTAACAGCAATCAGAACCTTACGTCCTATGAGCTGTTGGGCTGAAACTTCTCCTTTCTTCGTATTTTTTAGATGGTAACCGATGGTTAACATAATGGTTAACATAACAATCCATCCATATTTGATGATTTTTTTGTTATTAGATTTAATCGAATAGAGCTGACTTTTTTTTTATTGGTGTAGCAATGCCGGGCAAGGGATATTTTCACTTGGAAATATATTGCTGTCTATATTTCCAAGTAAAAATCGTTGTCACTGCTGCCTGACAAAAGGCTGCTCGAAGTGGGTATCGAACCCTGGACCTCTGATTCAGGTCCCGTCGCTCTTAACCACTTACCTACGGGCAAGCCCTTTAGCAAATAGTAATGCAAAAAAGTGCCAGAAATTTTAATTCAGTTTTTGAGATAACCGAGCGTCCGATTTGAAGATCCAATATAAAAAGTAAATTAGTGGTATATGGCACCGCGCCTTAAGACAAATTGGTAAAATTTCCCGTACCGTAACAAATGTTCGAAAACAATGAATGTTTTCAAATTAGATTAATACAAATACTGTAATATTGTCTAATATTTATAAGAATTATATAACCTGAATTACAAGGCTAATATTATTTATTAACTTCCCGTAGGAAATTTTTGCATTTCTCGACGTTTTGAAGATTTCTGAACATTTTGGCATACTTGAGAAAAAATGGATGTGTGTGTGTTTTGTGTGTCCGCATTTTTTTGTTCACGATTTCGGGCGCACGGATAAACCGATTTGAATGGTTCAAAAAACATTCGATTCCTATTGATACGGAGATGTGCTAATTAGTTTTTGGCAAAGGCAGGTCCAGCCGATACGGAGATAAGGAACAAAGAGTGCAGAAAATAGAAATCGAGTTTTTGAGAGAACAAACTATCCGATTTAAATGATCTAAAAAACATTCCATTAGTAAAGATTAGGAGAAATGGCTATTAGTTTTTGGCAAAAGCAGGCCAAAATTTCATTTTTTTTGTATATCGAAAATAATTCTGATTTCAATTTTAATTCTGGCTAAAGCTTTAATGCTCACCTATATACTTTAAATAAATATTTTTTACTTTGTGATTCATTTTATATAATTCTTATAAATATTATACAATGTTACTGTATTCATAATGGTCTATTTGAAAACATTTAATATTCCTCGAACATTTCGTTACGGTACGGAAAGTTCCAGCAATTTGCCTAAAGGCGCGATTCCATACACCACTAGTTTCATATTTAAGTATATAAGTGAGCTTTAAAACTATAGCCAGAATTAAAATTAAGATGGAATTACTTTTGATATACAACAAAAATGTTGGAAATTAAAAAAAATTGAATTTTTTTTTCTCTGAAGCAATTGTTTTGTCAACACAAGCAGAATTAATTTTGAATCATTCAAATCGGTTGTTTATTTATCTCAAAAACTGCTGTTTTTTGTACATTTAGCTCTGTATTCTTGAAATGGCTGGACCTGCTTTTGCCAAAAACTAATAACCATTTCTCCAATCATTGCTAATTGAATGTTTTTAGATCAT
>NW_020539726.1:13358631-13362825 GCF_003426905.1 Ctenocephalides felis
TTTTTTTATTAACTTCCTGTAGGGTAAGTTATAGTAATCGCAAAAAATCAAAACTGAAAATTTTTTGCATATATTTACGTTTTGAAGGTTTCTGAACATTTTGGCATACCTTAGAAAAAAATGGATGTATGTGTGTATGTGTAGTTTGGATACAATTTTTCGTTCATTTGGGCACACGAATCAACCAATTGAAAGGTTCAAAAAAATTCGATTCCTGTTGATGAAAAAACGTGATGGTAGTTTTTGGTGAAGGCAGACGTTCCGAAGGGGCAATGATTCAGTTTTTGAGAGAACGGAGTACCCGATTTGAATGATTCAAAAAACATTTTACTTGTATTGATGAAATGAAGAATTGATAAACTTCTAAAACTTTAAAATATTTTTTTCTTATTTTATGACAATTTTCTTGATTTTTAAATTATCACAAGTTGCAGTGTATCTGCCCTAAAAATGTTAAGGTGCATATATACTGAAAATTGTTTTTGTAACTTCTCAATCCATGAATTATAAATATTAAGATAAATATCCAAGTTAAATCTGTCATAAGATAAGACACAACACTAAAATACATTAATGATAATCTATTAGCCAGTGTTGTTCTATAAAACAAAATAATACAAATATCCTTATTTAAATTAATGCAGGTTCACAATGTAATTTTAGACAAATCTATGCAACTTTAACAAATCGATCTTACATATATTATTTTTATAAACCATAAATTTAGTCATTGTGCTCATAAACATTTGAATTATAATATTTTTTATCGATATTGAATCCGATTACTTCATATTGATATTGAATTGATGATTGAAAACTGTTATTTAAATAAGCGTGTAATTATTTTTGCCTAGATTTTGAATAACAAATATGTTAACTCGTTTACTGCATAAGTTTTATCAAGTTTTGCATATAAACATAAAAAAATGACTAAATATTTTAGTGACGAATACAGACAGGTGAAATCAAGATGAAGGAACTTCTGTTAATAATCGCCTTGATCGGATATGTCTTTCCGAACTCCCGCCAGAGCTAGGTAAAATTTATAATTATTAATATCTATAGATAATTTGAATAGACAATTTTCTAAAGTGTTAATTTATAGACCTACTCTATCATCATATTTTCCTTGTATTTTCATTATCTATTATATTTTTGGGAATATTTTACTTTAGTTAGTTTTCGCAAAAAAAAATCGAAAATAAATTTTTCATATATCTTTACGTTTCAAAGATTTCTTAACATATTGGCATAGCTTAAAAATGTTTATGTGTGTGTAGTGGATACAATTTTTTGTCCACGATTTCGTAAACATGGATTAACCGATTTGAATAATTCAAAAAACATTCAGGTCGTTTATTGATGAGGAGACGTGGTGATTAGTTTTTGGCAAAAAGTTTTTTTTTATATTTTAACAGCAATCAGAACCTTACGTCCTATGAGCTGTTGGGCTGAAACTTCTCCTTTCTTCGTATTTTTTAGATGGTAACCAATGGTTAACATAATGGTTAACATAACAATCCATCCATATTTGATGATTTTTTTGTTATTAGATTTAATCGAATAGAGCTGACTTTTTTTATTGGTGTAGCAATGCCGGGCAAGAGATATTTTCACTTGGAAATATATTGCTGTCTATATTTCCGAATAAAAATCGTTGTCACTGCTGCCTGACAAAAGGCTGCTCGAAGTGGGTATCGAACTCGGGACCTCTGATTCAGGTCCCGCCGCTCTTAACCACTTACCTACGGGCAAGCCCTTTAGCAAAAAGTAATGCAAAAAAGTGCCAGAAATTTTAATTCAGTTTTTGAGATAACCGAGCGTCCGATTTGAAGATCCAATATAAAAAGTAAATTAGTGGTATATGGCACCGCGCCTTAAGATAAATTGGTAAAATTTCCCGTACCGTAACAAATGTTCGAAAACAATAAATGTTTTCAAATTAGATTAATATAAATACTGTAATATTGTCTAATATTTATAAGAATTATAAAACCTGAATTACAAAGCTAATATTATTTATTAACTTCCCGTAGGAAATTTTTGCATTTCTCGACGTTTTGAAGATTTCTGAACATTTTGGCATACTTGAGAAAAAATTGAAGGGGGTGTGTTTTGTGTGTCCGCATTTTTTTGTTCACGATTTCGGGCGCACGGATCAACCGATTTGAATGGTTCAAAAAACATTCGATTCGATGCTGATTAGTTTTTGGCAAAGGCAGGTCCAGCCGATACGGAGATAAGGAACAAAGAGTGCAGAAAATAGAAATCGAGTTTTTGAGAGAACAAACTATCCGATTTAAATAATCTAAAAAATATTCCATTAGTAAAGATTAGGAGAAATGGCTATTAGTTTTTGGCAAAAGCAGGCCAAAATTTCATTTTTTTGTATATCGAAAATAATTCTGATTTCAATTTTAATTCTGGCTAAAGTTAATGCTCACCCATATACTTTACATAAATATTTTTTACTTTGTGATTCAGTTTATATAATTCTTATAAATATTATACAATGTTACTGTATTCATAATAGTCTATTTGAAAACATTTAATATTCGTCAAACATTTCGTTACGGTACGGAAAGTTCCAGCAATTTGCCTAAAGGCACGATTCCATACACCACTAGTTTCATATTTAAGTATATAAGTGAGCTTTAAAACTATAGCCAGAATTAAAATTAAGATGGAATTACTTTTGATATACAAAAAAAATGTTGGAAATTAAAAAAATTGAATTTTTTTTTCTCTGAAGCAATTGTTTTGTCAACACAAGCAGAATTAATTTTGAATCATTCAAATCGGTTGTTTATTTATCTCAAAAACTGCTGTTTTTTGTACATTTAGCTCTGTATTCTTGAAATGGCTGGACCTGCTTTTGCCAAAAACTAATAACCATTTCTCCCAATCATTGCTAATTGAATGTTTTTTAGATCATTGAAATCGGATGAAAAAAAATGTCATTTTTTTGTATATTGAATATAATTCAGATGTCAATTGAATTCCGGCTGAAGTTTTAAAGTTCACTTATATAATTTAAATAATAACTTTAACTTTGTAAATCAGGTTATATAATTCTTATAAATATCAGACAAATGTTACAGTATTTATAATAATCTAGTTAAAAACATTTAATATTCCTCGAACATTTCGTTACGGTACGGAAAGTTCCAGCAATTTGTCTTAAGAAACGATGCCACTAGTTTAATTGGGCGATGAGCTTATTCTACAAACAACTTATGTGATGTTTCCAAGAAATTTCTTCATTTTTTTTAAATTCGAATTTTTTGATAATTTTGAAATTTATTATGAATATTTGTATCCATTTTTCCTAAAGTATGCCAAAATGTTCAGAAATCTTTGAAACTGATTACTGTAACTTGCCCTCCGGAAAGTTAAAAAATAAAAATTTTCAAAAAAAGTTATTCTATTCACAAAAATTTAATTTTTTGAAAGTTTTATAAAAAATTGGTATCTCTGTAAAGGAAATTAAATTTGGGTACGGGAGTTTCCAGCAATTTACCTTAAGACACCATACGCCACTAGTTTACACATTATTTTAGATGAGGCTAACTGTTACAGAAAAAGAGTATCGTATCATCGGAGGAATGGAAGTAGATAATATAAGAATTGTTCCTTGGCAAGTATCGATTCAAAAAGATGATCATCATGTTTGTGGTGGTATTATCATCGATGAAGAAAATGTGCTAACTGCAGCACATTGTGTGGAAGAGTAAATACCAAATATTCTGAAATCCAAAAATTAAATACAATTTTGATGCTGGAGACATGAATAATCATATCACGCTTCAGCACTCATTGTTTATTTTAGATATGAAAATTTTGGATCTAATGGAATAGGCGACAACCTTAAAGTTCGTTATGGAGATGCAAACTGGCAATTAGGCAAGTTTAGTTTAGTAAGAGATGTCTATATTCATCCAGATTACAACAATGTGACACATGATAGTGACGTGGCTATTCTGTGGTTAAAAACTAAAATAATAAGAGGGACCAAGCACAAGAAAATTACATTGGTTTCAGAAGGTCATGATCCTGAACCTTATTCATCTGCAATTGTTACTGGCTGGGGCGCTACAAAGGTAACAATTTATTTTCGGCTTATGCAACCATAAAATGATCTTTTTATTCTGGCGTAGATCAGAAAAAAAACAATCAAAATATAAAAATTATATA
>NW_020539726.1:13362925-13384851 GCF_003426905.1 Ctenocephalides felis
ATATATAAATATGGCAAAAATGGTAAGCAACTACAAAAAATATGTAATGAAGTAGTGACTCATTGGAAAGTCATCTATCATGTCTATTTATTAAGCTCAAATAATACACAGTGTGAGTTACATCATCAGCTAAATATCTTATAGAACAACAATCTATTCTCACAGATTTTCAATTATGTGAGAAAAAAAGGTGGCCCAGGTAACTTCCATTATTTCACTTACCTTGGTCGCGCCCCATCCAGTAACGCTCAACATGGAACCAGCTGGTACTTCATAACCTGATTCTGCCAAACTTACGGGAAGGGTGGTGCAAGCTGTATATGCAATAGGACTTTCTAAACGTAATAATGCGACATCATATTCAAAAGTAACAGCTTCATTGTATTTAGGATGTGTTATAACCTCAGTGACGTTATACACTCGTCCACCTTTCTTATGAAATTTGCTACCGACACGAACTGATAGGAATTTTGGGGGATTTTCTTCACTGCAATAGAAACATTATTTAGAGTTAATTAACTTCCCGAAGGAGAATGTTTTCATCAAAAAATCCGATTCGCTAATTTTATGTTGTCTCGACGTTTCAAGCCATTCTGAATCGAATGAGACCAAATTTGGAAAAAGCATGCGTGTGTGTGTATGTGTATGTGTATGTGTATGTGAACAGATTTTTTGCCGTGAATCGACGATTTCTCAGAAACGGCTAGACCGATTTCAAAAATTTAAACGATCGGCCGAGCCGGTTTTTGTAAATTGCAGAAAAGTGAAAAAATTTTCGTCTACGTTTTAGCTCGTAATTCTGAATCGATTTTGAAAATTCAAAAACCGTTCGAAAGATATTGGTTGGGAATCGTGCTGATAAGTTTTTGGAGAAGATGGGCCGAGCCGTTTTCTTGTAATAAAGTGTTAAAATTTTTTTTTCGACGATTTTTATCATTATTTTTCTGATGGTAGATACCATAGTATTCTACATCATACTAAAATATTACGGCCCTACGACAACTCGTTTAGCTTTAAAAATTCGTCAAAGTTTGGAAAAATTAGTATCGTTTTTTTTGGCATTCGTCAAAATTAGATCTTTCATCGACGATTTTAAAAAATCAAAAACTGTTCGAAAGATATTAGTTGGTAATGATACTGATTAGTTTTAGGTGAAAATCTACCGAGCTATTTTCTTGTAATTAACTGTTGAAAAAAATATATACCACCGTCTTATAGAACTTACTGAATTATTACGGCCTTATGACAAGTAGTTTAATTTTAAAAATTCATGAAAGTTTGAGAAAATGAGTAGTTTTTTTGACGTTTGTTAAAATTAAAATTAGACGATTCACTACTTGGTCTTAATATACGTAATAAATCATTAAAGTCCTACGGAAACTGGTTCAATTAAAAAATTATTGAGTTTTGTAAATTTGCTTTTAGAAAATACTCCGATTAACGTGTTCGTTCGTTTTCAATGATGTGTAATAAATCCACTCAGAATACTTTTAATCACTCATAAATTAATTTATTTTTTATTGATTAAGTCGATTATTTACACATATCGGGAAGTTCATGTAACATGCCTCAAGGCTAAATACCAAACCAACTAGTTTTATTTTTTTGTTACTAAGCTAATTAACTTACTCTTCGACACAATGCGAAGCTGTTAGAATCCAATCTTCAGCTATAATAGATCCACCACAAAAATGCATCCTAAAGCCGGCCACAGACGTAACTGTATACTTGCGCAACTGAATGAATGCGCAACCAGGCGTATTTTCACAGCGCCCACAGACGGTTCAAGTTTATGTTCAAGTACTTGCGCAAGCATATCACAAATGTCAAATAATAAATGTCAAAACATAACCTAAAAATATATCTTTTTTATTAATTTATGTATTTACAGCATCAGAAAAGAATTCAAAGTGTTCAGAGGGCTAATTTAATAACTTTTAATTGACGATAACTTCATAAACTTGTGTTATGAATTCGCTACAAAGTAAAATAAAAACGGGACATGTGCTGCCACGCGCGGCCAACGAATGAACTTGCCGACTTGAATGGTTGCGCAATTAAAATAATGAAAAAGTGCTCATGCCTACTCGCTTGCACCAGTCTGTCAAGTTGCGCAAAAAACACGCCACAGACGCTACAGAACACATGTGCAAGTCGCAGGTTGCGCAAGTATACAGTTACGTCTGTGGCCGGCTTAAAACTTTGGACTGAAACTTGCCATCCGCATGTTGAAATTTCAACTTCCTCGCCACCTACAATTCGGTTATTCAACGTTTCTGCATCTACAGACAGACAGACAAAAAGTATTTATTACAATAGTTGATCATACATTTGCATTGTTAGTTAACAAACATTTTTCTACCCTTCGGTATTTTATATTACATAATTGATCTTAATATATACAGTGAATATTGTGAATACAGCGAGATGTGTGTCAAATCGTGTGGCAAAAAAGAGGAAAGAAAACTTTTTCTCCCAAAAAAAACCACAAAGCAATATTTATAGTAATAGTTAATTATACAAAAAAAAAGAAAAACGAAATAAAAGATTTATTCTCATTCAAGTATCAATTGCTACTATGGGTCGATCAGTATATATTTTGGCATGGCGTGATTACCATACCAAATATCGTCTCTTGTGTATTGGCCGAGGCCCGCGATGTTAATATTAGGATGATCCCCACATTTTAGATAAAAAATTTCAGTGAGCTTTTTTATACAGTCGAGTATTGTCGGTACGTCAGTCTGTTTGTGTATGTATTTTGAAGAGTAGTAATGTCTAGTCAGTGGGTCCCTTATTTTGTTGAGTACGAGTCGCAGTGTCTTATTTTGTAATGTTTGTAGTTTCCGTAAGTTAGTCTTAGTTGTCGCGTTCTATGCCGGCGCGGCGTATGTCAGTAACGGTCGTATAAGTGTCAAGTAAAGTGTCCGCTTGTTCTTCACGCTTAGCGGGCTGTTGTGGTTCAAGAGAGGTCTCAGTAGATTTAACATCCCGTAAGCCTGTCGGATTTTTGTATTGATATGTTTTGTGAAGCTGAGTCTATGGTCCATGGTCACACCAAGATATTTGACATCCTTAGACCACTCAACTTCACAGTTTAATACTTTAATTTTGTCCAAGTCAGTCAGTTTAGTCGTGACATTTTGGCTCTTTGTAAATAAAATTGCCTCCGTCTTTTGCGGATTGATTCTAATCTGCCATTTGTCAGTATATATTCAGTTAGCTTGTCTATGTGCGTCTGTATCTTTGTAGTCAGTAGCGTAGGTGATCGTGATGATTTGTATATGGCAGTGTCGTCAGCAAACGTCAGTAACGTTGTGTCGGTGTCAGTGGGTATGTCGTGAATGTAGACGTTAAACAGTGACGGTTCTAGGATCGAGCCCTGCGGTACTCCCGCCGTCACTTATTTAACCGTCGAAAGTCCGTTGTCTACTTGTACGGTAAAGTTGCGGTTTGAGAGGTATGAGTGTAAAGTTCTCGTTATGTACGGTGGAAAGTTGAGTTGGATAAGTTTATGTACAAGTCCGTCCATCCAGATGGTGTCAAACGCCTTCTCAAAGTCGAGTAACACCAATCCGGTATGGTTTCGTCTGTTAAAATTAAGAACTGTATTTTCTATGAGTTTTGTCAGTGGGTGTAGCGTGGAGTGTCGTTCTTTGAAGCCGTATTGTGTGTCAGGTATGATTTTGTTGTGTCTTATGTGTTTGTTAAGTCTTTTGAGTAGTACCTTTTCGGCTACCTTACTCATTGTGTTGAAGAGACTGATCGGTCTGTAGTTCTGTGGTATGTCTGGCTGTTTCCTTGGCTTCACTATTGGAAATATGGTGGAGGTTTTCCAAGAAGCGGGAAAGCAGCCTTTTGTCATTATTCTATTTATTATCCGGGTGAGTAAAATGTAGGCGTTCGTCGGCAGTTGTTTAAGTATTATGTTTTGTAGTCCGTCCGGTCCTGGTGCTTTTCTGTTCGGTAATTTATTTTTTAAATTAACTATTGTCTTTATTTCAGAAACTGTAGCGGGGTCTATTCGTAAGTTTTTGTCCCTGTGGAGGTCAGTAAAGTTTTGAATTGTCTCGTGTACGCCTTGTTTCAGGTCTGCGTTTGACATATTGGCATTTTGTTTATGTATGTTCTCAAAGTTTTTTGCCAATATTTCCGCCTTGTCTGCTGGTGTCGTTGCGTAATTGTTGTCAGTTAATTTTAGTGGAGGTATGGATGCTGGTTTCCGCGTCAGTCTTTTTGCTGCCTGCCAAATTTTGTGTGGGTCAGTATTTAAGTTTTCGAGTCTTTTGGTCCAAGTGTTGTTTCGGTGGTCACGTATTTCATTGGAAATAATTTTTGTCAGTCTGTTAACATGTTCCTTGAGTAGTCTGTCACAGGTACGTTGCCACAGTTTCTTTGTATGATTTTTAAATTGTATTTTCAATAAAATGTGTTCTGGCAAGTCGTTGGCTGGTGTTGTTCTTGAGTTTAGTGTCGGTATAGTCTGTTGTACAGCGTCTGTGATTGTCAGTGTTAGGTGTGTTACAGCCTCCTCAATGTCAGTGTTGGTATCGATTGGCATAGTGTGTCGTGTGTTGTCTGTGATGATGTCTCTGAAAATTGGCCAGTTGGCTCTGGTGTAATCTAAAAATTTGCGTTTGGAAGTCTGGTCTACGTCTAGTCTGTCTGAAATGGTCATGAAAACTGGATTATGGTCGGAGTTAAAAAGTGCTCTTGTTATGGGTTCGGATGTTACGTGTAGATTTTTTGTCAATGCCAAATCGATCGTACTGTGATGGTGCGTCTGTACGATGGCGTATCTGGTCGGCGTGTCAGGATAGTGTAGTTGTGCGTCTGTGGTGTTGTGTTCGGTCAGGTATTTGTAAAGTCTGTTTTCGTTCGCGTTGTTAAAGTGACAGTTCCAAGATGAAGATAACATTTTTTCAAAAAAAAAATTGTTTAAAAACTTAAAAAAAAAAAAAAAAAAAATCAAAAAAAGTAATTTTTTGTCCAATTTAAAATTTCTAAAAAATCTTATTTTTTCGAAGTAAAATTTTTTCAAAAATGTTAATCGTTTTTAAAAAAATAATAATTTTTGGCACGGGAAGTTCCAGCAATTTGCCTTAAGGCACGATGCCTTAATTGCCTTAAGACAGAATTCCACTTACAGCTAGTTATATTATAATTTAAATATTTATTGTTAATATAACTTACTACTCAAGCCAGCCGCAAAACCAGCGAAAAACACAACACATAATGCTTTGTGCCACATGCTTGGAAATTTAATGATAATATTGAATATTATCAAATATTTATTCGATTTCAAATTTTTTAATTTATAGTCCAGAGATATTAAATAATTGAGTGGATAGATTAATTAATTATTTTTTCTACATTATTTTTATTGTATGACAATAATTTTCCGGGAAAATTCGAATGTGAAGAGGCACTTCATGAATAATCATTGTTAACGTATCAAAATGAGATAAAAATCGTCATTTA
Source organism: Ctenocephalides felis (assembly GCF_003426905.1). NCBI lineage: Eukaryota > Metazoa > Arthropoda > Insecta > Siphonaptera > Pulicidae > Ctenocephalides > Ctenocephalides felis. The sequence continues at coordinate 13,368,407 of NW_020539726.1, forward strand.
CTTGATGATTTAGTGTTCAGTTGTTTCATCTTACAACTTTATGATGAAGGTAAATTCAAAAAATTATACCTTGTTCAGTTTTAGCTATAATATTCGCTAAATATTTTTTTCGTACAAATAAATATCTCTTTATAGAAGTCCTCTAAACGCCAAATATAACATTATTACACACACTAATAGAAACTATGTATTTAAATAATTATAAGAAAAATCACACTTTTTATGTTTTTTTTATGGACCTTTTTATCCGCTGAACTTCAAGCAGCGTTCTTACCAGCTTTTTTTTCGAATATTCATTTGTCTCCATAAACGAAATTAGAAATATTTTTCAACAATACCTCGACGTGGAAAACCCGATTTGCGCTCAAAAATATTTAATATCTATCGATGGCACAGAGTCTCCAACAAATTGTAAAAATAATTTTGTAGCAGAGAAAAAAAGGAAAAAAAAAGTTACAAAAGTTAAGTTAAAAATAAATACATCATAAAAAAATTTTGAATAATTTTTATTAGTAATATTTTAACACTCGTGATGCACACTTTAACTATTATGCATATTTATATAAAAATAAGTTACAAATTATATATTCATAATAGCATTAAAAATATTTATAAAATTTGAAAACAATAATGTAATTAAATCCATACCTACTTTAAATATGACATGATTGGTTTGTCATTGTAATTAGCATTAAAACTTGAACCTTCATTAGAGAAATGAAGTAATTGCTGATTAATAAATTCTATAATATTCGTTTACACAGTGGATTATGTTAATCAACGCCTAAAGAAATATTGTTTGCACAATTTCACTCATCATGTAATTGTGTTTGAAGAACTTCATGTAATAAAATTAACATACATTCATTGCCTGCTTTTTTTTACTTTTTTGCTGATGATACAATCTCATTCTTTGAGCAGCAGTAATATCTATCTTGACTATAAAAATATTTTCCATTTGAATAACTTCAAAGATTTATAGAAACTTCGAATAATATAGAAATTATTTCAATGAACGCACGTTTCGTACACGGCACAAATGTTTCATTTGTTTTATTATTTTTATTATAATTATTTACGGAGGACAGTGTAAAATATTCTTCTGATTCAGGCATTTTTTATTAAATCAAGATTTGTACTACGATGAAACCTCAAAACTAATGACATTCAAATTTCCTTTCTTGTATCCTTACTCATACAACGTTGATGCCGGTACGCTTACAACGACAGATCTCTGTTCACGCAACACGACGACTAGTCACAATCGACGCGTATACAAATGATTTCATCGAGAGCGAATGACATACTGCTCGGGCGTCGGGCGTAACGCTATTTCCGTTGCATTTGTACAGCTTTACTCTCTAGTCGCGCCTAAAGAAGTTTTACTTCAAAATACGTTTCTTTTAAATCGATTCAAGTTGAAAATCTTTGTAAATATTTAAAGGTTGCCATTGTTAAAAAATGGCAAAAAACAGTTTTTTTAAATTATTACAAAATTGACTTCAATATGAGTAAAATAAAAAAAATACTTATTCGATCAGTACAACTGGAGATAATTAATTTAATGCGGTGAGGATGTTCATAGAAATTGAGCAAATCATTAAAAAATTAGTAAAATTTTTTTTCCTGCAAAATCTTGAAATACGTGACAGTTATTTTTTTACCACCTGGAAAAAAATTCAGACAATTCTAAAATGTGACATTTTATTTTTTCGCAATTTGTAAAAGAATGACCCATTATTGTTTTAAATTAATTTAATTTAGTTTCTACATCTGTGTTACTGTTTTAAATCAAGACAAATGTAATAAGTTGATGGCGTTTTAAGATTTCTATTTTTTGCTTTTGATACCACTTAATAACGATAAGATAAATGCATACCATTCTAGTCTATTTTAAGAACAAATGCATTATTTTTTAATAGATAAAATGTTCAATATATGGGTTATATTATATATTAATATGAAAAATAGTTTATTCAGAAATTATTTTATTCCCAAAAATAAAACAATTTTATTGAAAGTTCATTCAATTTGTCTACATTTTTTAACAAGTATTATTTGATTCCTGCTACGGTTTCAATAAACCTTTTCACGTCAGGATGTGAAACTTTTGCATAAACGCCTGGTTTTCCTGCTAAAGCACAGCCTTCGCCCCAAGATACAATTCCGACCTGAACCCTATTTTCATCCACTACAGGCCCACCGCTATCTCCTTGACATGAGTCCTTTCCGCCTTCAGGAAAACCAGCACAAAACATGCTAAAATATACAAATTTTACATCAACGGAAATCTGACGTTAAATACATATTAATGATATCTTAAATATAACTTTTTTTTCGCTTCGCGGATGGGTTAGCGGTGGCGTAACCGATTTGGACGGGGGCTAGCAGTAGTGCCAACTATTCCCGGGTTTACTAGTTCGATTCCCGCCACCGCCAAAGTCTGACATCAGACAGCTTTGATGCCAAATTTATACCTGCCAATGAGATTATAGATCTCAATACAACTTCAATTAAAAATCGCCTTTCGTGAGCATAGCTGCAACATTCAATTCCTTGCTTGATACCATATTTTTACTTGAAATCATGGATTTCAAATATGGTCTCAAGTGAAAATGGCCTTTTGTGGGCATAGCTGTGGCGACAAGATGCCACTTGGCAGTAAAGAGATACTGATATTGTATCAGTACTTTTGGAATAAAAAGGAAGTCAAATTGTATTCCTATACATTGTACAGAAAAATATAAGGACTCTGACTTTGTGCATCCATGATTGAGTGCACTTCAACTCAAGACTCGGACCTGCCGTTGGAAGAAATATTTATTAAGAACAACAGTAAAAATATGCAAAAAAGTGAAAATATATGTAGTGTGTAAGAGGAATAAAATAAGAAGTAATGAAGTTGACAGAAATGGTATTTAAAAAAATCCCATATAACTATTACACATAAGAGCTAATAGATGAACACCACACTTATGAGAATGGTAAACCTCTAATGCAATATTAAGTCTTTAACAAGCAGTTTATAGGACATTTAAAGTTAAGTAGTACTGGTTGTAGTTGAAACAATAAATAAAAAAAAACTTGTGTTGGTAGGTGGTGGCCGACAGTGTATCGGTTGCTTGAATGATTGTATTTGTTGGAGCAAAGTTTTCATGGAATTACCTGCTTAGGTTTTAATGAATTTTAAAAAACTATGGCACGAGCATTCGTATTCCTTTAATTTATTGAAGAAACAATGAATCTTAAAAATATAAGGATTTTCCTTATCACACTCTACCAATTTATGCAGACGTATGTTTAAAATGCTGTAGAACATGTGAACAGTCTGCATTGAGCAACTTAGCATAAATTGGCAAACACTTTTTAACAAAACACCTACACAGATATATATATATATATATATATATATATATATATACTAGCAAACCCGACGAACTCCGTTTCGCCACCAGATGGTTTCATGAGAAAGATGAAGAAATTTTTTGTTTGTTTTATATTTGAAAAGGAAAAATTTGATTTTATTATACAACAGTAATGAATTTATTTCGATTACAAAAATGAAGTGTTTTTAGTTGAACTTCTCTAAGTAAATGAAAGTGAATCCGCAAATTATCCGTTTCATTGAAGTGCCCTTTGGTAAACCACAATTTTTGTTTTTTGGTCTGACCTTAACACAAACAAAGCGGATGGTTTTCCAACTCGTGAATAGGCAACGTATAACTGCCCATGTGAAAAACAATGAGTTTCTAAATTATCTATCTGAAATTTATCCCGCAAACACTAAGCGATTGGCCTTGCGACTTGTTATTGCAAACGCAAGGCGAACTGGAAATTGCAATCGTTTGAAGTCAAACGGAAGACCAGTCGGAATCATTGGTATGTCACCAAATCGCCAACAATTTTTGATTGAATGGTGAAATTCAGTGCGCGTACATCATTATTCTTTGCGGCAAGAATTGCTCGTTGACTTAACCAAGCATAATTCTGATAATTCTCACTAACGTCATTACTCGAATTTTTAATTACGGTGCGTGAAGTTCCAGCAGCTTGCATTAAGGCACGATGCCATGCACAACTAATTTTTTTAGCTATAAACCTTGCGGAGCCCGAGAGCTTTCCAACGAATGCAAAATTGTCGAAATCGGTTCGTGCGTTATGGAGTTATTTCGTCAGGAAGAAAAACCCGACTTATTTTTATATATATAGAAGATATATATATATATATATATATATATATATATATAATTTTCAATTGATGAGTTCTCAACTTGTTATCAATTTCAACATAACAAGATCCAAATTGTCAAAAAATTGATACTTTATAATATTGTTAAAAACATTTTTGTTGTTCAAAATATAACAAATAAGATATTTGTATATTAATACCTATCTGAAATGTTGTCTTTCAAACTTCCAGGAATGGTATAATTTTTGTTGCATTCTTCATTTGACACGATTGGAACCTTAACAGCTTTTAGCTGCGTTGATCCCGGGCCGCCAATCTAAATGTTCAATTAATAATATATGAAATTATATCTAAAAATGTAATAACTATGCTTGATTATATGAATAGCTTCAATATATTCTTAACAAAAAGTTTTGTTCATGTATATTTTAACAACGTTCGACCTTCTTATATATATAGTTTTAACCCTTCCACTACGACATCCACAAGACAACCTGATTGCGCGGTTGTCGCTTATGAACGATATCCAGTGAATTGAAAATTCCTATTGTAATTTTTCATTCCTTTGAAGTGTAATTTTTTATTTTAGATACATTTTATTGATAATGATGAAACAATTTTGAATTATTGTTTTGTGTCAGGCCCGTTCAGTAGCGTAACTTGGCGGCTCGCTGGTTTGTGCAGCAGTGTCTCTCGCTTGCAGAAGACTCTGCCGTAGCAAAAGGGTTAAGAAAACTTTTGATTCAAATGTTGAATATATAAAATAATGAATTCAGTTAGCGTTAGTGATTCATAATTTTTTAAAATTCAAATGATTGATTTTTAATAATTAATCAACCTACCATAGTAGCCCCCCATCCTGTGACACTGACGAGTGCGCCTTCTGGAACTTCTTTCCCTGTTTCTGCTAATGTTACAGGAACAACAGTGCAGGCAGTGTATGCAATTGGTTTTGCAATGCGTAATAAAGCGACATCAAAATCGTATTTGGTTCGATCACTATATCTTGGATGTTTTTTAATTTCTATAATGTCGTATAAACGCCCACCTTTGTTATGCACATTGCTTCCAACTCTGACTTTTAAACCTTCGATATTGTTTTCATATCTGAAAAATTCGAACTTTGGTATTAACGTTTAACGTTATTACTTCTTTGAAACGTATACGTTTTAATACGTTATTATTTCACTAAAAGACTTATTTTATAGTATCATTCAAAATGCTAGTTACAACTAATTTAAGTTGAGTAAGTAGCATTTTGCCTTTAGACAAGTTGCATGAACTTTCCGATACATGTAAATAAACGACTTAATCAACAAGAATTAGTTTTTTAGATAAAATGTTACCCGGTTTATTTCGAAGATAAAGTTTTTGCTTTCATTGATCAATTGTCAATTGATATATTTGAAACATACTTTTATAATACAGTAATTTTACAAATTAAATTAACAGATTTTAAAAAAATATTTCGGGTTTTAAAAATGTATTTTATTTAAGTGTGGACGTAAACTGTAATCAGTAATTATCGACGAAACACTGAACATATATAGATGTTCAGCATAATTAACTTCCGTTGGGTAAGTTATAGTAATAGGCCAGAAAATTGAAAATGGATATTTTTGCATTACTCCACGTTTTGAAGGTTTCTAAATATTTTGCCATACTTTTTGTGTGTCCGCATTTATTCGTTCACGTTTTTCTATTGATAGGGAGATGTGCTGATTAGTTTTTGGTAAAGGCAGGTCCAGCCGTTACGGGAATAAAGAGCAAAGAGTGCAGAAAATAAGTATCAAGTTTTTGAGAAAACGGAGCATCCAATTTGAATGACGTAAAAAACATTCAATTCGTAATGATTGGGAGAGGTGGTGATTAGTTTTAGGCAAATGCAGGTCCAGCCAAAGATTCGAAGATACAGAGCTAAATATACAGAAAATAGCAGTTTCTGAGAGAAATAAGCATCCGATTTGAATGATTCAAAAAACTTTCTGCTTGTGTTGACGAAACAATTGCTTTTGGAAAAAAAATTGCATTTCCATTTTTTTTCCAAGATTTTTTTTGAATATCAAAAATAAATCAGATTTCAATTTTAATTCTAGTTAAAGTTCTAAAGCTTACTTTGAAAACATTTAATATTTCTCGAACATTTCGTTACGGTACGGGAAGTTCCAGCAATTTGCCTTAAGGCACAATGCCATACACCTAATAGAATCGCTCAAGCACGCGGCGAAATTTTAAACTTTGATCTTTTATAATTCAAACCTAGCCAAACTCATCGTCAAGCTAATAATATTATGTTATTTCAGACTATGAAATCTATCGTTATACAACGTTTTATTAGAACCGACAATTTTTTTTCAACATTTAATTAGGAAGAAATGGCTCGGCCAATCTCTACCAAAAACTAATCATCATGATTCACAATCGTGAAACGATCGTCTTGCGAACTGACCAACAACAGTCCACATCGAAATACATAAAATGGCTAATGAATTTATGAAATCGGTTTAGCCGTTTTCCACAAAACAACGATAAAAGCTGAAAAATCGGCACACAAACACACACATACTTCTTCCAACTTTAATCTCATTTGCTTCAGAATGACTTGAAACGATTCTTGAAACAAACTTATCGAAAAGTTAAATATTACAATTTTAGAAGCACTTTCATTGTCACTTACGTTTTATTAAGAAGACAAATAATCGATATTGTATATTTTTCAAATATAGACTATTATTATTATCAACTATGCACTATAGTACAAGTATTACGTAGGGGAGACTGGGTACGGTTGTGCCACTATTTTTTGGGCAGCAATAATTTTGTTAATTTACTAGTTAGCTGGGAGAAAAGTAAATTAAATAGTAATAAAAACATTTGTTTACGTGGAAATACTGAAATACTGTCCTTTAGTGATAAAATCAAATCATACTAGAAAAGGACGAGTGTTACAATATTGTAAGAGTCAACTTGTAAGTACTTTAAAAGACGGTCAAAATATTTGTATATATATATATATATATATATATATATATATATATATATATATATATATATATTCAAATTCTATACTACTTGGTTACGCAATGCGCAGCAGTTAGAATCCATTCTTTGCCAATGATGGATCCTCCACAGAAATGGCCATTCTTATTGTGAAACGAAACTTGCCATCCACAAGTTGAAATATCTACATCTTCACCTCCCACTATTCGATGATCTAGGTCTGAAATTAATTTATTTTAAATTACACAACTAATCAATTACACAAAATCATAATAATTATTATTATTATCACCAGATTTATATTTATTATTGTACATACCATGCCCAGCAACAGCTACTGCAGCAAAAGCTGCAAATATTAATGACAGCAACATTCTGCAGAGTGTCAAATTACTAATTGATTAACTAATTGATTTGTGATGCTATTACCTACTCAAATCTTATATTTAATATTTTTATTAGGGGATTGCCAACCTTTTGATCAAGCTATTATGGTATGATATTTTCTGCATAATTGTGATAATTTTGAATGTGCTTTTTCATATACTTATGTTAATGTGTAATTCAAAAACTGCAATACCTTAGTACATACTTTAATTATTGTCAGAAAATGCAATTTACCAGTTTTGAGACTAATGTTTCTTAGAAATGGATTCAGGAGCATCACGCTCATGATGCTATACTATTGATGTTTTATATACCTATTAATTATCTCGATTGAAAAGCTTTGATGTATATAATATGGGAAAAAATAGCGCTTACTATTGAATATATATAAATAACCAGCAATACTCCAATGCATTCAACACTTTCGACTTGTATAAAAATTTTAATTGATATGATCACAAAAATTTATCTCGAATATTTACTTTTATTGAGCTTTTCCGTAGCTTCTTCATCAGAGATTTGGTCTTCTAACCCAGATTCCAGGTTCTATTTCTGACAGTATTGAACATCATTATTAACTTCCCGAAGGAAAAGTTTGTTTTCATCAAAAAATTCGATTCGCTAATTTTGTTTTCTCGACGTTTCAAGCAATTCTGAATTGAATAAGACCAAAGTTAGAAAAAGTATAAGTGCGTTTGTGTATGTGTGTGTGAACAGGTTTTTTGTCGTAAATCGACGTTTACTCAAAAACGGTTGGACCGATGTAAAAGCCATTCGATGTATCTCGTTGAGGACTAGGGGTTTTTCAGTTTTGTGCAGATAATAATAGCAGAAAAGTGAAAAATTTGTCGTCCACGTTTTAGCCCGCAATTCTGAATCAAATCAAAAAATCGTTCGAAAGATATTGGTTGGGAAAGTACAACCTACAAGTCGTTTAGTATTAAAAATTTGTCAGTTTGCAAAAATTAGTATCATTTTTTTGGCGTGTGTCAAAATTAGAACTTTCATCAACATCATGCAACTTGCCTTAAGGCTAAATGTCACATTCAACTAGTTGGAATTATTTGTATTAATCACATAATTAGGCAATCACTGCGTTAGTTTTCTGATAATACTAGGTTCAGGAATTCTACGACTACACATAATTCTAAATGCTCCAGGTTATTATATACATAAATACTGAAAATACAATAATTCTAAAAATAAATTTTGTGCATTAAAAATGATTTATATATTATTCAGAAACACCTATATGTTTATTGGCGATTACTCTAATAAGATTAATAACTCCACTTATGAAAAGCTGTACAAAAATTCAATTTTTATTCAAACTTGACGATATGCTTGAAAATTGAAAATGAAAATTTTTGCATATCTTCACGTTTTGAATGTTTTTGAACATTTTGACATACCTCAGAAAAAATGAATGTGTGTGAGTCTTTTGTATGTCCGCATTTTTTCGTCCATATTTTCGGGCGCACGGATCAATCAATTTGAATGGTTCAAAAAACATTCGATTTTTATTAATAAAGAGTTGTGCTGATTAGTTTTTGGCAAAGGCAGGTTCACTCGTTACGAAGATACAGAGCAAAGAGTGCAGAAAATACAAATCGAGATTTTTAGAGAACGGAGTATCTGATTTGAATGATCTAAAAAACATTCAATTTGTAACGATTGGAAGAAGAGGTGATTAGTTTTTGGCAAATGTAGGTCCAGTCGTTTGGAAAATACAGAGCTAAATGTATAAAAAAATGGCAGTTTTTGAGAGAACTAAGTGTCCGAATGATTTAAGGAACTTTCTGCTTGTTTTAGTAAAATAACTGCTTCTAGAAAAAAAACTTTTCTAATTTTTTTTTCCAATTTTGTTTTGTATATTGAAAATAATTCAGATTTTAATTTTAATTATGACTAAAGTTCTAAAGCTCACTTATATACTTTAAATAAATAATTTCAACTTTGCAAATTAGTTTATATAATTCTTATAAATATTAGACAATGTTACGGTATTTATAATAATCTATTTCAAAAAGATATCAAATTTGCTTTTTTTACTTTTAATGCTTTTTACTTTTAATGATGTATCACTGTAGTGAACTGTATCATTGAATGCAGTTCCTATATTTTTAACTTCCGTGGGGTTACATTGATTAAAAATCTAAAATGAATTTTTTTGCATATCTTCACGTTTCAACCTTCTCGAATATTTTGGCGTTCCTTAGAAAAAATAATGTGTGTATGAAAAAATAATGCGCGGATACAATTTTTGGACCACACTTTCGAGAGAACGGATCAACCAATTTGAATAATTCAACAAGAATTTGATTGTTAGTGATGGAAAGATGTGCTGATTAGTTTTTGGCAAAGAAAGGTCCAGCCGTTTGGAAGATACGAGGCAAAAAATGCAAAAATAGAAATTTTGAGAGAATGAAGCGTTCAATTTTAATGCATAAAAAACATGTTATTTGTAAATTATTACTTGTTCTTTCGCATAACTTCAGAGATATTACACCCTAGTTAAACAGAATTATATATTGGTTTCTGTTTATATACCTAAAAATGAACGTATAAAATTAGATTTATATAATCTTTTGAAAATATCAGTTCTTCAATCTTTATTATTTAATTTATCACAATTCATATCATAACATTAAAGAGTATCTTAAATCACATTATATTGAAAATGAAATCCACTTAAACATTAGCATATTTTTCAATAAATTTTCTGATTTCGGGGTGTGACACTTTAGCATAAATTCCTGGTTTTCCTGGTCTGGCACATCCTTGACCCCAAGAAACCACTCCTACTTGCTTTCTATTTTCATCTACCAGTGGACCGCCACTGTCGCCTTGGCAGGAATCTTTACCTCCTTCAGGAAGACCAGCACATAACATGCTTAACCAAATAAAATTTTATGTTAAAATTCTCGCTTTATATCTATTTTGATGTATTAACTTTAAGAAGATACCTACCTGTCTGTAATTTTGTCTTTACCTCCAGAAGGTGGATATCCCTTAGCACAATCTTTGGGAGAGATAGCTGGAACTTTCACACCTTGTAGTTGCAAAGTTCCGCCACCACCTTCCTGTATTTAATACTATTTATATATTCATAATTATATAATTTTTTTTATTAAATTAATGCTTTATTCCATGAAATTAATGAACAGCGAAAAAAGATTTTCGAAAGGTTTCAATATAAGATATGCATTGAAAATACATATCTGGCGTTTGCTAATTGAAGATACTTTCCAAACATATACATAAAAGACGAAATACATAAAATTGAAGTAATACTTGTTCTGATGATACGTGTTTTTCGATTCTGGTACTTCGTAGTAAAATGTTTCTGTCTGCCTTCAAATTCATTTCAGTATATCTAAGTTAATAAGTTCAATATATTTAAGTGTATTGTATTACAATTTAATCGCATCAATCTCAATTTCAATTTTATTCCTTTCAACTTGCTGACAGTTATATACAACAACTCGGTTATCGAAACTTATCAGATTTCTTAAATGTGTAGGTACTAAAGGTTTTATGAAAATAAAATGAACTGCATTTCAAAATTATTATGGCACATAAGACTTCAATCAATAGTTTTTGTAAACGTATAATAATAGCCCGGCCAATTTAAACCTATAATCAGGGTCAAAGTTACAATAATTTGTAATGGGCTGTAACTTGGTAAAATTATTTAAAATACAACTACAAAAAAAATCACAAGAGTCCTCATCGATCCAATGCGAGCTAAAAATGTCAGAAGGACATGCGAGTTTAAAAAGAAGGGGCAGATGAATGAGGACTAGCGTTTCTAAGTTTTGCGCGACGATCGGCCGAGCATTTTCTTAGTAAATCGCAAAAAAGTGAAGAATTTTTTGTCCACGTTTTAGCCCGCAATTCTGAATCGATTTTGAAAATTCAAAAACTGTTCGAAACATATTGGTTGGGAATCGACCTGATTAGTTTTTGGTAAAGATCGGCCGGGCCGTTTTCTTGTAATAAGGTGTTAAAAAAAATTTTTTCGACGATTTTCATGATTTTTTTTTGACGGTAGATACCATAGTCTTATAGATCATACTAGAATATTACGGTTCTACGACAAGTCATTTAATTTTAAAAAATCGTCAAAGTTTGCAAAAATTAGTGTCGTTTTTTTGGCGTTTGTCAAAATTATAACTTTCATCGACGTTTGCTCAAAAACGCCTGAACCGATTTCAAAAATTTAAAACCAATCGATGTATTTTGATGTGGATTATTTTTTCTTAATTTTGTGCAGCGATCGGCCGAACCATTTTTTCGTAATTTGGAAAAAAGTGTTAAACTTTTCGTCCACATTTAAGCCCATACTACCGAATCAATTTTCAAAAATAAAAAACTGTTCGAAAGATATTATTTGGGAATGATACTGATTTAGTTGAAAATATATCGAACCGTTTTATTGTAATTAACAGTTGTAAAAAAAATGTAAGCCGATTTTCATAGAAGTTTTTTTTGGCGTTATATATCCTGGTTTTATAAAACTTACTGAAATATTACGGTATTACGACAAGTAGTTTAATTTTAAAAATTTATCAAAGTTTGAGCAAATAAGTTATTTTCTTACTCGGAACACTTTTAATCACTCATAAATTAATTTATTTTTATTGATCAATTATTTACACATATCGGGAAGTTTATGTAACTTGCCTCAAGACTAAATACCAATACCAACTAGTTTTGCAAGTGTTCCGAAACAAACAAAATCACAACAGACCCGTAAAATAGGCCTACAGGGAAAACCCCGCAAAAAAACGAGCTAAGCAGACTACCTCGTAGGTGGCGTTTAAACGTACATTTCAAAGTGTATATATCTTTAAAACGGTGGCTCTGAGCAAAAAAAGTATTAATCCATTTTTTGAAGATAATTTTATGCTCTACAATATTGTCTCAGGTAATTTCGCGATAAAACTGACCATTTAGCAAAAAATTGCTAAAGGGTCGTTTTTTTTACTTTTGACCTTTTGCCATTTTCTTTAGCTCGCATCGGATCGATGAGGACTTTTGAGATTTCTTTTATAATTGTATTTTAAACAATGTTGCCAAGTTACAGCTTATAACGAATTATTGTAACCTTAATGCGTAAATTGAATTGATAAAATAACGTAAGATAAAATCTATTAAATAAAGCCAAGCAAAAATTCTTTTTGCAAAATAAAATATTATTGTTTATTGAACCAAGGGAATGCAATATCGATAAAAATTTTCGATACCTATATGTCGGTATTTTCGCTTTCAAAACCGGTGATACTGGTATCAATTTTATCTAAAAAATGTTTTTTTTTTTTCTCTTTATTGAAGTACAATCTGTCTTTACAAAAAGGAAGACATTTAGTAATTTTGATGATATATGAAATATTAAATATTAGATTTAAAACCCAGTAAGCCTTTTCAATTTTGATATTGTGATTATATAGAGTATCTAAAAAATGTGAACAAAATTACGTTATTTGAACAAACTTAAAAAATAAACTTGTTTTGCTGATGCCACTTGAAAAAACTGTCTCTTTTTTACATAAGAAAAAGTAAATATTTTTGACACTTGTTTATACGACTTGAAAGAACATTTGTTTAAAGTGATTATGAGGTTTGAAGTTTAGATGGTTCTTAAAATTCAAGTATGATATGTATTAACTAGCGCTTATGTTTCAATGCCAGAATACCAATATTTCAAGGTAATTATTTGTTATAAAACCGCCAAAAATTTGGGCGGTATACAGTATATCGTTTTTTGTTATACCGGTATAATGGTATAGAATTCTCTAATTGAGACTTGAATTGCTTTGTTAATTATTTTTATCCGTTACTATATTTAAGCACCCACATTAACCTAAATTTTCTGGATAATTAATCACAACATTTCTCATAATACCTTAGTTGCACCCCATCCAGTGACACTAAGTATTGCTCCAGGTTTAACTTCAGTTCCACTTTCGGCTAAATCTACTGATACTACTGTACAAACCGTATATGAGACTGGTTTTTCAAGTTCTAGTACAGCAACGTCAAAATCATAATCCGCCCTCTTATTGTACGAGGGATGCATGTGGAAATCTATTACTTTATGAACTCGACCACCTTTGTTACGTATACTGCTTCCTATACGTACGGTTATGTCTTTGAGCGGCTTTTTCAACCTAGAAATAATTATTGATAGTAGCATATATGCAAAAATTCCATTGAAATTGAAAATTCAAATTTTAAAGTTAATTTAGTTTTTATCAAATTTGTAATTAATTCTCTAAAAGTTTTAAAAATTAGAATTTAATTACTTATTATCATTTGAGAATTTGATTTTTTCGTTTTTAAATGAGGTTCTAAACATATGTAAAATATTTTAAACCCCAATATTTATGTTGCCATATTTAAATTATAAAACATAGGTTTATATTAGTGATGTGCCAAGTCGAATCAAGTGATTCGAATCATTCGAATCAAGCCTTTAACGACTTGATTCGAATCAGATTTTACTTGATTCGAATCAACTCGTATCAAGCCGCGAAATATTTACTGTGATAAAACATGTGTGAACACAAATTTTCATAAATATAAAAAAAATGTTTTAATTTAATTCAATATTATAATAATAATAATAATAAATATAAAAATAATATAATAAATATAAAAAATAAATCTTGAATTAAATCATGCGAGTCACCCGCCTTTAATACGCTTAAATGTATCACCCGACTCCAATTTATATGACTTTAACCGCATTCAAGTCGATATGAATTCATCCGAGTTCCTATGACTCAAACCGACTTATCCCGACTTCAAGTCGTTATGAATTGATTCGAGTTCCTATGACTCAAACCGACTTATCCCGACTTCAAGTCGTTATGAATTGATTCGAGTTCCTATGACTCAAACCGACTTATCCCGACTTCAAGTCGGTATGAATTTATCCGAGTTCATATGACTCAAACTGAATCATACCGACTTGAGTTCGAAACATGTGTCCGTGTTTAGCGTATCGACTTATGGAGATGCAGTGCGTATGGGTCTTGAGTGTTTGTTTATTTTTGACTAAGCGCTGAGAGCAATTTGTTCATGAAATATCAAAAACTCATTTAGATAATAAATAAGCGATTTAGATTTTAATTATTATCAAAATAAACTACACAACGAGTTTTATACACATACAAAATTATTATATTTTAATTATGCAAGTAATGGCAAATTCACACAAATGAAATAATATCAATCTTACAGTAGTGGATTGAATTTTAAGTCGTTCGTAAGACGTTAGATTCAGCTCCCTGTTTAGATTAGATCTAAACAATCAATAATATACACATGCATTCGTTCAACGTAAGATTAAGAATATTGTTTTATACGCTTTAGTGATAGAGAAGTGTTTGGTTATATTTTACTGTAAATTCACTTGAAAGATTAGTTATATTTGTAGCTAGTTTATTATTATATATATAGTATAAATGTATTCATCTCTGCACTTTTTGGAATTAATTGCTTACTAAATTAATTATTTCACTTATAAAATTATTAAAATGATATTATTTCTTCTCTTAAATTATAATTGTTCATATATGAACTTGATTCGAATTGATTCGAATCATGATTCGAATCAGGTTTTTTTCTGATTCGAATCACTCGAATCAGGAAATTTTCGAGTCGGCACATCACTAGATGCCCATTATATACATCTCATTACAATGTAGTTTAATTAATCAGAAGTAATATTTAGTATATTAATCTGGGAATATATATGGAGGCTATGCACATCAAACATTACGTTATAAAGAACTTAAAAAAAGATTTATTTTCTCATAATACCTGTTTATTAACTTCCCGTAGGGTAAGTTATTGTAATCGTCCAAAAATCGAAATTAAATTTTTTTATATTTCTTCACGTTTTGAAGGTTTCTGAACATTTTGGAATAATACCTTAGAAAAAATGGATGTGTGTACGTGTGTGAGTGTGTATGTATGCATGGATACAATTTTTCGCCTACGTTTTCGGGCGCACGGATCAACCGATTTGAATGGTTCAAAAACAATCTATTCCTATTGGTAGAAAGATTGCTGGTTAGTTTTGGCAAAAGTCGGTTCAGCCGTTTCTGAGATACGGAGCAAAGAATGCAGAAAAATAGAAATGGAGTTTTTGAGAAATCCAAAATAACATTCATTTTGTAAAGATGGGTAAAAGTGGTAATTAAATTTTGTCTAAGACAGGTATAGCTTTTTTCGGAGATACAAAGCAAAATGTGCAAAAAATGGCTATTTTGAAAGAAATAAGCATCCGATTAGAATAATTCAAAAAACTTTCTGCTTGTGTTAACGAAACGATTGTTTTCGAGGAAAAAAGTAATTTCATTTTCTTTTTATTTTCAAAATTATTTTATTTTATTTTTATTATCGAGAGATTTGCCTCAAGACACAATGCCGTACACCACTAGTTATTTTTTGAAGCACTATTTGTCCCGGACTTGTTGTATTAAAAATTTTATTTTTGAATTTGTTCTAATTAGAGTTATATTTACAGAAACAAACACACATAGTTACACTAAATAATATTAATTACTCAATTTAATTTAAGGTTTAGTTTTTACTAAGCTTATATTTCGGATTTCGCAATAAAATTGGTTACCATTTGGTAAATTGTTAAAGTTAAAATATTTGACCATTTTTGAGGTATAACCCAGTTTTGAGCTAATTTCATGATTTTGATATTGAAATATTGCCGTTTTAATCAGACATAAGAGTAAGTTATAGTAATAACAAATAAATCGAAAAAGAAATTGTTTTTATACGTGTTTACGTTTTTTAGAGGTTTCTAAAAAAATTCAATTTTGGTGATAAAAATTGATGATAA
>NW_020539726.1:13385851-13421062 GCF_003426905.1 Ctenocephalides felis
AAAATAAATCAAACCATCTAATAGTTTGTGTATTGTACATTATAAGAATCTCTTTTCCATTCTAGCAAACAAAGTCCACCGAAGGATTTAACTGTTCGTGTTGGAACTAGCACTCACAATGATGGAGGAAAAGTGTATGATGTTATTGAAATTATAAAACATCCGAAATATAATAAAGCAGTGCCAGATGATTTTGATGTTGCACTTTTACGGATCAAAGAGCCAATATCATTTACTCCATGCACAGTAACTCCTGTAAAATTAATACAATCGGGAAAAGAAGTACCGAAGGGAACAACTTTGAGTGTAACTGGATGGGGCGCCACGAAGGCAAGTGTTATTTCATTTTACATAAAATTCCATATAATTTACCATGTTGTAAGTAGCATTTTACCTTAAGGAAAATTGCATTAATTTTCCACTACGTATACATAATTAACTTAATCAATTAGATTGGAAATTCAACTTTTTGGGTATTGCTCCACTGTTTTCATCAATATTTTTGCTTTCACTGAAAAATAATAATCAATACAATTAAAGTTTTTCATACTTTTAATATATGAAATTATATAAATTAAATTTAAATGATTAACACTTTTCATTTCATCTAGTTCGGGTTCTAAAAATTTAATTTAAGATTACGTCAACTGTAATCAGTAGCTCTCTACAAAACAAAAGCGTGCAATGCACGATAGGCATACATTCTGATTAGAATCGCTTAAGCGCGCAGCGAAATTCTAAACTTCGATGGATTTTTATAATTCAATCGCTTTTTATAGACCTGTAACATTTTACCAAGTTCTTGCAGACTGCAAAGTCTGTCGTCATACAAAGTTTCATCAAAGCCATCGAAAAAAAAATTTTAATATTTAATTACGAAGAAACGGCCGATCTCTACCAAAAACAATATTGATAAATAATTTAAAATGTAGTTGTAATATTTAATGATCCAGTAAATTATGCTTCGTTGTAGGAATGGGGGCCAATTTCGCCAAAGTTACAAGAAGTTAAAGTTAAAGCTTACTCAAGTCAAGAATGCAAGAACAGTCATGCTATTAACAGTGACATCATTTCTGACAGGTAAAACTAAAACAACGACGTACACTAATCTAATTTATTGAATAAATTTTTTGTGATAATCAAATTGGATATTGAGAACAAATTAACTTCCCGTAAGGTAAGTTATAGTAATCGAAAATATTTTTTTTATATATCTGTACGTTTCAGAGGTTTCTGAACATTTTGCCATACCTTAGAAAAAATGGATGTATGTAGACGTGTGTGTGTGTTTGTATGTGCGGATACAATTTTTCGTCGACGATTTTATGAACACCGATCAACCAATTTGAATGATTCAAAAAACATTCATATTACTATTAAGAATTAGACGTGCTCATTAGTTTTTGGCAAAGACAGGTTCAGCCGTTCCGAAGATCTTGCATCTTCAAAAAGTATCAAAAATTGTAATTTAGTTTTTGAGAGAACCGAGCATCCAATTTGAATAATTCCAAAAACATTTTATTTATACTGACGAAATGAAGAATTGATAATTCATTTCATCAATTGAAAAATTGAAGAATTGATGATTTATTTCTAATCTAGCGGTTTCGGAGATACAATAGAAACAATAAACTAGTGGGGTGGGTGGCATCGTGCCTTAAGGCAAATTGCTGGAACTTCCCGTACCGTAACAAAACGTTCGAGGAATATTAAATGTTTTCAAATAGATTAAATATTGTAACATTGTCTAATATTTATAATAATTATATAAACTGAATTGCAGAGTTGAAATTATTTGTTTAAAGTATATTAGAACTATAGTCAGAATTAAAAATAAAATCTGAATTATTTTCGATATACAAAAAATTAAAAAAAAAAAAAAAAAAAAAAAATGGTACAAAATTTTTTTTTCCAAAATCAATTAATTTGTTAAGACAAGCAGAAAGTTTTTTGAATCAATTGAATCGGACGCTTAGTTCTCTCAAAAACTACCATTTTTTGTACATTTAGCTCTGTATCTCCGAAATGGCTGGGCCTGCCTTTGCGCAAAACTAATAACCCTTTCTCCCAATCATTACTAATGGAAGGTTTTGTAGATTATTCAAATCGGATGCTCCGTTCTCTCAAAAACTCGATTTCTATTTTCTGCACTCTTTGCTCCTTATCTCCGTAACTGCTGGACCTGTCTTTGCCAAAAACTAATCAGCTCTTCTCCTTATTAATAGGAATCGAATGTTTTTTAAACCATTCAAATCGGTTGATCCGTACGCCCGAAAACGTGGACGAAAATTTGTATCCATACATACATACACACACACACACACACACACACACACATCCATTTTTTCTGAGGTATGCCAAAACGTTCAGAAACCTTCAAAACGTCGAGAAATGTAAAAATTTTCAATTCCGATTTTCGGCCCATTACAATAACTTACCCTACGGGAAGTTAAAAAATGTCATTTGGCGGTCAAAAATGATCATATTTATTTCAATAACTAGATGACCCGACAGACGTTGTCCTGTACCCATGTCTACAATTTTTAATATAATATACTAATATTTACAGTTTAGCTAAAAATAATAATTATTGTTTTTTAAATTACTCTTTACTCCAAAATGCATAAACATTTATAATATGAGCGGTATTAAATGTAGAAATGCTTTAAATAAAATGATGAGTCTCAATTCCCACACTATATTGGAAATTGAAGACTTTTAAACCGTATAACATAACCATATAACATAACACTGGTACTTCATGTTGGATTAAATTAATTTAATTTTTTATTATTTAAGATATCCAAAATTGTATCTTAAAATTCTCCTAATCGATATCGTGAGGGCCGAATTGTATGTATTCATCTCTACTTTCCCATTTGTTGTCATAAAGTAAAATTTTTATGAATTTTAAAAATATTGTGGAAAGATTAGTAAAAGATGCAAAGAAATTATATATTAAAAGAAAACTATATTGAAAATTTCATATCCGAATCTTGTGTTGGCGCCCCCTAAGACGTGCGCTCGTATTTTTGGCATGCATCGCAGTAAAGGTAGGACCGGCGCTGATTAATACTTAATTTCATATTTTAAGTGAATTAATTTGTCAAATTTGTTCATATGTGTATAATTCCATATATACATATTGTATTTTATATTATTTTAATTTCTGGCACATCTCAGCTGCCTTTCGGCAATAATAATGTAAACATTTCATTTTTGTTATTCATAATCATAAATTTATTATACATATTCTAATATTGTCGAGGTTCATTAGTAAATTGAAATTTTTGGCAGGTGATAGTTTTCATTTATTTTCAATGCAAACAATGACATGTCGTTTTTTGCAATTTTTGCATTTATTTTTACAGTATTGCACATACATATCAGTACTTTATAATTACATACATCCTAGAAAATTTCCTTAACAAACTTTAGAAAGATTTATCAAAATCCGAATAATCGTTTAGGAGGAGTATACAGTGAGTGTTTGTAATTTAATATAAACTTTATATAATAGTAATAAAGCTCAAATTGATTCTACGTTCTAGTTAGAAAACGTTTGTATGAGAAAAAGAAAAGGGCTGTTTTTAGGGTTTTCCCGGCAATTATTCGATTTTTACTCGCCATAAGAACTATCCTTGGACTTAAACGAACATTTTAAAAAAAGAATTGGCCAAATCTAGGTGTTGTTGAGTTATGCGCTTACCAACACATTTTGCGATCCATTTTTATATATAAGATAAGAACAATATTTGTTCAGTTTTCTGTGGGTTCCGTACCAATATTTATCCGTTGTGCTGCGACGCAGCGCCCAGGCACTTCGATATTTCATTTCACTTTTCGCAGTTAACTTTTTGCGATTGCTTTGAAAAAAATTCAAAATTTCCAAAATATTTCAAAGTATAAAAAAAAACTAATTTTTCAGAAAAGTCAATTTTCTCAAAAAAAATTAAAAATCTCAAAAAACGATTTTTTCACATTACTAAAAGAAAATTTAATCTTTTTGAAATATTTTTGGTACGGGTAGTTCCAGCAATTTGCCTTAAGGCACGAATTGAAATTCGAATAAAAGGATGATCTGAATCAGTGATTCCCAAAGTAGTCCATATGGATCACAAGGGGTCCAAGACAACTTTCAAAGGATCCATGTTAGCGGTAAAAAAATTGCAGGGACAACGAAATGGAAGTTGAGGTCATAGTGGATCACAAAGTTCCACGTTAACACTTTGGAGACGGCTGTCCACCTCAGTGGACAAACATACTCTGTGAGGCACAGGCTATTTTATAAACAATGACTCAGTTTTCATCGAAAAGTTAAATAAATCACATATAGCAGTGATAAACAGTACATATTGTATTTTGAAAATAATTTGAAGTTGTTTTAGTAGTATTTTTAGCATTTTTTCTTTGCTATATGTTCTTTTTTTTTAATATTTAAAACGACCAAGCGCTTTTAAATATGGCAAAACGACTGGTGAATTTTGTGAATTAAGCAGTAGTGAAGATGAGTTTCAAATAGACATTCATATAGACAAATTTTACGAAATTACTATTCGCACCGATGATAGTGATGAATGTGATGATGATATTATCCAACCAACAAAAAGAAGAAGAAGTTCGACAAATTAAATGAATAGCGGAAAGACATTAGCGAATGTGTCGATTCTCCTTCAATAATCAAGTTTGACATACATCAACAAACACCCCGACTACAAATACCAAGCAATATAAGACATCCAATAGGTTATTTTACTTTATATTTTATAAATGAATTATTAGACAATATGATAGAAAAAATAAACCATTATGGCAGCAAAAAAATGACCAAAAAAACTGACTAATCAATGGCATATTCTAAATGCGAGTGAAAGAAAAAGGGATTGTATTGTCTGTTCTGACAGAAAAGCACCAGGATAAAGGCGGCGAACAACATTTTATTGTAAAACATGTCAAAATCAACCAGTTATGCATTTTGGAAATTGTTTTGTACGTCACCATTCTTTATAAAATGATCAAAAATAAATTAATATTATAAATGTATGTCCTTCAATGACCACAAATTTTTATCAAACAAATTGCATAACATACCCGAAAGTGTTAATATATATTTACTTATATTATACTATCTGTAATAAAGTCAAATACAGTATTTATACATCGCACATGAAAAGTAAGTCTATGGCAATGCTGAAAATTTTAATAATTTTTACTAAATCTATGCATCAAGTTTTATCGGTCCGAGAAATTTATTTATCATCATAGTGATTTGCTTTATTCTACATAATTAGTTATACATCAAAACTATAATAAACTAGTGGTGTATGGCATCGTGCCTTGAAGCAAATTGCTAGAAAGTTTTTATAATCATTTCAATCGGATGCTTAGTTCTTACAAAAAGTGCCATTTTTGTACATTTAGCTCGGTATCTCCAAAACGGCTGGGCCTGTCTTTGCCAAAAACCATTCAAATCGGTAGATCTGTGCGCCCGTAAACGTGGACGAAAAAATGCGGACATACAAAACACACACACACACATCCATTTTTCTGAAGTATACCAAAATGTTCAGAAACCTTCAAAACGTGAAGATATACAAAAATTTTCATATTAGATTTTCGGTCCATTACTAAAACTACCCTAAGGGAAATATTTGAAGATTTATCAGATTATGAAACAACTATTAATAAATTATTATTAATCAATAAAATAAAAATAATCAATAAAACAATTCAGATAATTTATAAAATTTCAATAATTCAAATTCATCTATTATTTCAGTATGATGTGCGCTGGTTTTCCTCAAGGACAAAAAGATACTTGTCATGGGGATAGCGGTGGGCCACTTGTAGATGAAAAACAGGTTCAAGTAGGAGTTATATCCTGGAGGCGAGGATGCGCGCGACCTGGATATCCTGGCGTATATACAAAATTGAGCCACCCGGAAATCCAACAGTTTATTAAAAACAATGTAAAACTTTAAATCATAAAACTGTATGAAAAACAACAATAAACAATTACGGAAAAATAGTGACATATTTTATTAATCATTTATTAATTCTTTATATAACATTCTTTTGTATTCTTTTTGAACAGCCATCAGAACTACGTGTACAAAAATCTGTTATGAAAGATATATTGTAGTCAAGAGACAACTCAGTGATCAACCACACTTATTTTTGTGTTAATTAATTATATATGAGATATGTATAACTAATTAGCATATATTTATAGCCGGCTACGCCCACGAAAGGCGAATTTTATTTGAAATTATATTGAGCTCTATAACCACAAGCAAAAATTTGACATCAGAGCTGCCTGATGCCAGGCTCTGACCGTCGCGAGAATCGAACCAGCGAACCCGGGACTAGTTCGTGCTAGCGCATATTCGAAACAATTTTGGCACCGCTGTGCCCTTGTTTTATAAATGCTTTTAAATTTTATGCTTTATAAATGTTTACGACAATATACAATTAGGTATAGTAGGATATCCATGACACATTTTAGCAAATAACAATATTACAGTTTAACCCTTTCCAGCCGGCTGTCTCCCTATGGAGATAACGTTGCGCTCGTCAGTCTTCTGTCAGTCTTATAAACAACTGTATTGAAAACTTAAAAGTATATTTAAAGGATGAGCAACCCGCGGTCTGCGGGCTTCATGCGGCCCTTTAAATATTTTTCTGCAGCCCGCCAAGCATTTCTAGAGTAAAAATTTATTTATTTCTTCAACTTTCTTCTCTCAATAAATTATTATGGATTCATTTCAATATTTATTAAATTATATTATTTTATTTAATTTAATATTTTTATATTATGATGTATATCACTGTATATCAAGTCAATAATAAATATGTGTAGCGCGCCATAAAATTGTGAAAATTAAATGTTTATTCTTAGAATAAATCTGTGTTTTGTTCTCTTTTCAAATGTTACTATTAGTTATTTTTTACCCTTTTTTATTATATGATCTTTTTTTAAAAACCGGCCAAACAATTCATTACAAGTACAAGTTTTCTAGTACAAAATTTTCATCCAGAGATATACGAGACATACATGTAATCTCTGCCTGATTTTCTTCACTTTCAAAAAAGATATTACTGTAAATGTATATGTTCTTCAAAACAAATTGCATAACATGCACAATAATATCATCTCGTATAAAAAACGTGCATTACATTTTAAAGTGAAATGATAAAACTGCCATGATGCTAATTAATAGTGATTAAGTAATTATAATAATAGTGGAATCAAACCTCTATGCCTTTTAGATATTGAGTTCGACTAAAACATGCTGCAAAAAAAGAATTTAGATATTACTGTTGCAGAGAATGCAAAATAAAATTCTCAGAACTCTAGTCGACGCTCCATGGTTTGTAAGTAATCATATGATACATCAGGACCTAAAAATGCCATATATAAAAGACGTCACCAAGGATAAAGTCTTAACAAAATTGCAACACATACCAATAAATTACTAAAACCACTTGTGGGAGAAAATACAAACCGAAAACTTAAAAGAAAATGGCCTGCCGACCTGACCATGTAATCTCTGCCTGATTTTCTTCACTTTCAAAAAAGATATTACTGTAAATGTATATGTTCTTCAAAACAAATTGCATAACATGCACAATAATATCATGTTTACAGCAGATACGTTTTCGATGCAATAATTTTGAATTGCTTGAGATCAGAAACAACTTTTTATAATTTTTTGAAAATGGTTTTTATAACTTCCTTAAAAAGTTTTTTATTTAATTAGATAAAAGATCAATCTCATTAATCAGTTATACTCAAAACTTCCTTCTGATGAATTCTAATGGAAAGTTCCTTATGTATTCGCCGGCAAATATAGTATCGGTCGTACACAAACCTGTGTGATGGTGTAGCAAAATTATTTAATAAATATATATGTAAAAGGTAATTATTTTTATGATCTACAATATGATAATAGGATATACATTATATTTGCACCAGACTTATTTTTGCCTATTGGGATTTAAGTCAAAGCTGGACGCAAAAAAAATCCTAATTAAAAAATAAACCGAATTGTCAACTGACTAACATCAGTATGTTCATTGGCGTAACTATACCATATAGGCCCTATTTTGTTTATTGATAATTTAATACTATTTCGTGCTATCCCTTGTTACCCCTCTAGAATCTCCGTTTTACCCCTGCGGGAGTAATTACCCCCAGGTTGGGAACCACTAATATAGGGCTTGTGGTAAATGCTTTGGATGAGACTCTAGTAAAATCTTTCGATGGGGCCCCATCAGCAAAAATCGTCACGTTGTACAAAGTTTAATTTTAATAAACGGCGAGATTTTTCAGATTACTCAATTGCATGTTGTATATGTTCCACTACAGACCATAAGCCTCTCCTCTCTTAGGCGAGAGTAGTTGTAAAAAAAATCACTGATGCAACTTCAATCGCAATGAAGTAAAATAATAGATGAAATCAACGTCAATTGAATTGATTTATGCATATTCAATTAAACATATATATGAGCTCGCGGCCGTTTAGGTCGGTGCTCTTTTGGATTTGCGGTTCTATTGCCTATCCCTGACACCCTACAGTTATAGCATGGATGATGCCAAAATATTGTTTATAAAAAATTGTTTAAATATATTTAATGCAAATATTGAATAAAACATTATATTCCAAAAGAAATCTATATTTTAGTGAAGGTATGTACATTTTTGATGTTATATATCAATAATATATAATTATTTACTTCCTACTATTCGCACAGATGATCTACATATTTTCACATTTTGTGCAAAAAATATTTTTAGTCAAAGGCGACTTATAAATTATCTTATGTAAGTATAAATATTTTATAGAAATATTTATCAAAATTTATCAACAATAATATTTTGGGTACTCACCTACACGCAACCCCCAGCCCCAGCATCTATATTTTATAAAACATTTAACACATTCACTTAACAAAGAAAACAGAATTTTCACTTCACAAACCGAGCAACAACCATAACAGTCCACTCCGAATACTTTATAACTAACATTTACATTATATTGTAAACTTTTTAACTAAAATTTACATTATACTGTGTGGGCTTTATAATGTTTTACATTAGCCCAGGACTTCGATCAACGTCCACGAACGTCCACACCGCACCAACAATACAATTAAAATAAATAGCCGTACTTACTTCCATGAAATCTTCAGAATCATGAAGTCATGCCATGTTTATTCTTTCACTACAGTAATGAAACTGCTCAATAGAAGACATCTGAAGTTAGATCTCTAATTCGAATTTCGAATTCAAAACCATGGATTATATAAATATTGACACACAAAATAAAATAAGATTCAATAAGTACATTTTAGTATAAATCAAAATATAGCACTATAACAGCCGCTGTGAGTTCTTGTGACCAGTAAAGTTAACTAGATTTCTAAAATTAGATGTGATCAAAAACTAGAAGAAAGTATCATTTGTCCTAACGCAATCTGCTATTTTTTCCAAAATTTCAACAAATTTAAATTAAATGTATATTAAAAATCTTTTGTGCCTTTTTCTGCAAGAAGACTAAAATTTCTAGCTGATGATGATTTTCGTTTTTCTGAAGTTTCTGCCTTTTTCGAATTTTTTTATTAACTTCCCATAAGGCAGTTGTAGTAATGGGCCGAAAATCGAAAATGAAAATTTTTGCATATCTTCACGTTTTGAAGGTTTCTGAACATTTTGGCATACCTAAGAAAAAATGGTCTGTGATGTGTTTTGTATGTCCGCATTTTTTCGTCCACGTTTTCGAACGGATCAACCGATTTGAATGGTTCAAAAAACATTCGATTCCTATTGCTAGGGAGATGTGCTGAATAGTTTTTGGCAAAGGCCGGTCCAGACGTTACGTAGATACGAAGCAAAGAGTGCAGAAAATACAAATCAAGTTTTTGAGAGAACCGAGCATGCGATTTGAATGATATAAAAAACATTCAATTTGTAAAATGATTAGGAGAAAAGGTAATTAATTTTTGGTAAAGGCAGGACAGGCTATTTCAAACATATAGAGCTAAATGGGCAAAAAATAGGTTATTTTGAAAGAACTAAGCGTCCGATTTGAATTATTTAAATAACTTTCTGCTTGTTTTAACAAAATAATTGCATTGTAAAAAATTTTTTTTGTATATTTTTTTTTTAAGTATACCTAGTTGCTTAAGTGTTATAAAAGTTTTCAAAGAATTTCCGCAAATAACTTAATTATTTAACTGAAAACAAGATTTTGGAATACGCTTTCGTAAGCACTCATCTATTCAGCTTGGACGTGCTTAATGCGTACACGGTGTAAAATCCTAAGGGCGCGGCCCATTATTACAAACTTTGATAAATATTTATAATTAAACTACTATTCACAGATATATAGTAGTTTAGGAAGTTCGTTTAGACCTTGAACTCAATCACTGCAAATTTTTATTAGAAAAAATAACTTCAAAAACTAATATTCAAGTTCAATATACTTATGTTAGTAGTTTCAATGTTCTTAGCATGGTCGATTTTTACAGCAAAGCACATTTTTGAATTTTCAAAATCTGTTCAGAAATTTTGACAAAAATGTTAATAAAAAACTATGCACTTATCTGCTGATAATAAAAAAAACTGCTCAAACGATCGTCGTGCAAAACTATTAAACATGAAAGTTCTTATCGAATACCATCAAATGGCATTTAAATTTTTAAATTCAGAGCAGCCGTTTTTGAGAAGAGATTGACTAAATGTTTTAGCATTTTAGTACATATATTTCTTTAACACATACATACATTTGTACTTTATCGATTGTTGGTATCAAAAGAAAGAAAACAAACTTATCGTCGGTAATTTAACGAGTAATTTGATGTCTAAAGTATCAAGTCCAATCTATATTGAATATCAAGATGAGTTATAAGTTCCTAGTCATAATAAAATTATCCAACATTATTATTTAGGATATTATTATTATTATTTTTAACAAGATATCAATCCAAGAATGAAAATAAATTGAAAATTTGAAAGCTCATATGCTATGGAAAATATTATTCAATAAATAAAATTATTTAATTTATTATAAAATCTTACTTAATATTATACTATAAATAAAAAATAAAAATTTACTAGATACACTACAAATACATTGCATAAATAATAAAATCATCCATAAACTTTAATTATCATCTAGGCAGCGCGTTCCATCATTTCTGCCAGACCCATGGGTTTATACGTAACCCCATCTAAACATACCATCAGTACACTTCTATCTATATAACAAAATATGTTCCCAACTTTATATAACTGTTTTCCCTCGTATCTCCTTCCCATCATAGGCATGAATAGAATACCATGCTCCGAACATCTTTGAGCAACAATTTCCCGAAAACCTAGTGAAGCAATACCCATCTTCTGGAAAATTGAAGAAATCTTTATTAGATTTGAAATCAGTTCTCATAACTCAAGTTTGAAGTTATAAAACTTGTATTGTAAATAAAACTCTAAATTTTCTTACATCTGCACTAAATGCTGGTAAAGCCTTTGGAGACGGAACGCGTTCTTTATATGTTGTTGTTTCAGGCATACCTCCTCCAATAGCACGATGCATCATTTCTAAGGCTTTTCTAAAATATTCTGGAAATAAAAAATATATGGTCAAATCCCGTAAAAATACTCAAAAGAGATTAAATATGACGCAAAATCATATTTTTTTCATTGCTAAGCTAAATATTCATTTTATATAGAAAGTTTAATTTCACAGATTGTATTTATTTACATTGCTTAATGAAACTAGTGGGGCGCATGGCATCATGCCTTAAGGCGAATTGCTGGAACTTACCGTACAGTAACATTCAAAGAATAAAAATAATCAGTCATCAAAAATGTCTATGAATAAATATTATAAAAACTAGAATTTTCATTATTTGTTTCTTGTAGTTATTAAATATTCTATGTAGTTGTTATTAAAACTTATTAGATTAGACGACTTTGTTTATATATGTTTGAATGAAATATATATAAACAAAATCTAATTAAACGGACTTATTGTTAGAATGAACATATTTTATTTCAAATGCATCAATTTTTCGTTCGCGAAATATATGCACTGAGTTAACAATTTTAAATAGTTTGTGTAGTATCAACTATACAAACATAAAAAGTATTAAAAAAAATTTTTTTTTAATATTACCTACCTATACCAAAAACTAATCAGTACGTCTCCACATCAATACTAATCGAATGTTTTTTGAATCAATCAAATCGGTTGATCGGTGTTCCCGAAATCGTCGACGAAAATTTGTATCCGCACACACACACGCACACACATACATCCATTTTTTCTAAAGTATGCCAAAATATTTAGAAACCTTTGTAATAATATACAAAAATTTTCATTTTCGATTTTTTTGCGATTACTATAACTTACCCTACAAAAAGTTAAAAATAATAGAAGTATAATTAATTATAAACAGTTCACAATTGTTCATGATTTGATTTTCAATTTACCTTTTATATTAATTTGTGTTAGCATATCCTCATTAAGTAAACTTTTCCAATAAGAGTACCAGTTGGATACTTGATGATAATCTGGTGATTCATTTAACCACATTGTCAACATTTGAAGCCATTTAGGGAAGAAATATTTCTCTAACAATTGTGCCATTAATGGTACTGATAATAAATCTTTCCACTCCCAGACTTGATTCCAAAGTTCTGAAATAGATTTGCAAGTTAGAGAAATGTTCTGATTGTATTATAGATATGTGTTTATATGTATAAAGATTTTACCTAAGTTTTGTTGAGTTCTGGTAATTACCAACTCAGCCAGTGTTGCTTGAAGTTTAGGTACTATATATTTAAGTAAAAACGCCATAAATTCGCCCATATCAAAAACGTCCTTCCATGGTATGAGAACTGCTCTAGCACTTCGATCTGAAGGATGCCAAGAGCCCAAGGCATAGCCCAACTTATCACGAATATTTGGGTAAACCATGACTTCCAATC
The DNA here is from genome assembly GCF_003426905.1 of Ctenocephalides felis. Classification (NCBI taxonomy): domain Eukaryota; kingdom Metazoa; phylum Arthropoda; class Insecta; order Siphonaptera; family Pulicidae; genus Ctenocephalides; species Ctenocephalides felis. The sequence goes on from NW_020539726.1 coordinate 13,398,846, forward strand.
TTTTACCTAAATCATGTAGCAAATTCAAACATTTTCATATTCATTCCTTTTAAAATGTATCATAATGAATAAAATAAAAAGTAACTCCAATTTCATATTCTTCATAATAATGTTAATCACAAATTATAACAATTAAGAGAAATATGAAACATATATGACAAAATTGTAATCAAGTACATGAATCTCAAAATATTATCCTTAAGACATCAACAAATTAATTTTTAATATAATATTTGTTACATTGTCAAAAACAAATCAAAATAAGAAAACATTAGCTTTAACCAAATCAAAAATATAAGAATGAAAATTAGTTATTAGATATGCCATTTTATATCTTTCTGTTATTTCAATATCTTTCTAAAGGATATATTTTTAAAAAATCTAAATTTCTGTTTGTGAAAAGATTGAACTTCCAATTTCTAGCATTCGATCAATCAATCTAACTAACAAACAAATTAGGTCCATCAAATTTAAACATTAAGTAAAATACTAAATTTTTTACATGTATTATGACTTGTGTTTTGATTTTTGTATCTATTATCAATTTTACCTAAAATTGGTGCCCAGGGGTGAACCCAAATATGAATTGGTACTATGTCAGTTGTAGGGTCCCATTTAATAACTTCCTCTGTAATCTTTGGTAACAATAATTGGTCATAAATATTATTACGAACCCAATTTGTAAATAGAGGATCCCAAATTGCCAAAAACTGGATAGCATCATTAGGTTGTTTCGGATTCCATTGTTCTAAAGCTGATTGTAAATGGGGGCAAACGCTAAACCAAACCTGAAAAAAATAATATTCATTAAACAGTAAAACAAAAATGATAATGATATGAGTGTTATGTTTTTTAAAAAATAGTAGTGAATATGTAACTCATAAATAATTTTATGGAATATTGCATAAACAGAACTTTTCTTTATCATATTTAATTTAATATATTTTCTAAACATTTGTTTAGCTAAAAGGCTGTATTAAATAAATTTGCCCAAATTAAAAATTCTATACAACATAATCTTGTAATTGCCAATTTTTATATATGTTACGGTAAATGTGCACTCTAGGTGCACAAAAATGTGCACATTTCCCAAACTGATTACAGTGTGTATGTACATTCACCAGTAAATGTGCACACTTACCATTGTGTTTTGGTAAATGTATACTTTTAATATAAATAAAAATCCTTAAGTAAATAGTGAATATTTAATTGTTAATAGTGATATGTGAATAGTTAATAGTTAATAGATAAATAGTTAACAGTTAATAGATAAATAGTTAATAGTTAAATAGTGGATAGTGAATAGCGATAAGTGAATAGTTAAATAGTTAAAAAGTTAATAGTGATAAGTGAATAATTCAATAGTTAAGTAGTTAAACTGATAAATAATAAAAAATTAATAGTTAAGAGATAAATAGTTGATAGTTAATGCGTTAAGTAGTGGATAGTAAATAGTGGTAAGTGAAGAGTTAATAGTAAATAGTGAATAGTAAATAGATAAATAATTAATAGTTAATAGATAAATAGCTAATAGATAAATAATTAATAGTTGATAGATAAATTGTTAATAGTTAATAGAAAAATAGTTAATACTCAATAGTGATAAATGAATAGTTAAATAGTAAATGGTGATAAGTGATAAATAAATAGTTAATAGCAAATAGTAAATAATGATAAGTGAATTGTTAATAGTTGATAGTTAATAGTTAATAGTGATGAGTGAATGATTAATAGTTAATAGTGATAAGTGAATAGTTAATAGTTAATAGATTAATAGTTAATAGATTATTAGTTAATAGATTAATAGTTAATAGTCAATAGTTAATAGTCAATAATTAATAATAAATAAAGTATATTAATATGCATATGACTAAATTAACTAATATAAATATAAATAGATATAAATATATAAATTAGTATTTTATCCACATGTGTGTAACATTCACCAAAACTCAAAATATACACATTTACCATAACATATATATGTAGCCAAAATCAGTAAATTTTTATATTATAAGAATTTTAGCCAATTTACAAAATATGAATTATATAAAACATATGCAGTAACTACTAAGTAATATAAAATATAGTAATATATCAATAATTAACAATTGTGTAGTTTATGCCTTGATAACAATATGAACATGAAGTCTATATTACAAATGAAATCTTACCAATTTTCCAAATGATTCTATTCCACTTTGTTTCTTTCCATCATATAATATATCTTTCCATTGTTCGATAAGCTGTATATGCTGCTTTGGAAAATGCAAAGGATTCCATCCATTCATAAATGTTTTTAGTTTGGGAGCTACAACTAGATGAGCAAGGTCCCAAAGTTGATATTCTTCATACTCCGTTGCATGATTACTCTATTGATACAAGATTTTATTTCAATAATTTATTAACTTAGAGTTGTTTTTACAATGGTTAAATTCACAATTCACTTTAAATACACATAAATGGAAGCAGGTCTTGAAATTTAAAGCCTAATAAAATGGTTATTAATTAACGAAAAATAATTTAATTCTGTATGTTCTATTAAATATATATTTAACATAACTTTTAATACTCAAAGTGAGAAAATAAAAATTGGTTTTATTGTTAAAATAAATAGTCTAATGTACTTTCACAGTTGCTTCTATTAAAAATGATTAAAATGCACATCAATGGAGTAAACTAAAAGTAACAATTTATGAATTAAATTCAACTCCAATTTTATGCATTCATATACAAAAATTAATTTGACCTATTATTATTTATAAAAAATTACTGAATTATATTTTAAATCAATTTCAAGTTAAAAAATATTCATTAATAAAATATTTTACCTGAAGTATTACTAATTGTTCTGCCAGTTCATTAATTCCTATATCTTCTCTCTTAAGATTTTGTACTATTTCAAATACTTTTTCTAATGAACTTATATAAGTTTGTTCTATTGAAACTACATCCTGCAAAGCTTTATGAGCATGTTCCATAGTAACTAATTTATCAGAAGAGTCCATCACAATCTTATCATTCGCAATAATATTCTGCAATTATTATTTCAACATGAAATCTTTATTCGATATGTAATTAAAACTTTAAAATATATAAGGCTTTACAAAGACTTACCTGTTCATACATTTCTACAATAAGATTTAAATTATGCATTAATTCTGGTAGTGAGAAATTATTTCTCACTGCATATTGTTTTTCATCATATAAATTATCATCATTAGTTTTTGTATGTTTTAGAGCATGATATCCAGATAAAACCCTTTTTGTAGGTCCTGTCATATCAATTATTTTTGTAGTTTCAAATTCCCTAAAATCATTCATTTTACATGAAGATGAGCAAATTTAAGCAATATTTAAATTACTTACTTTTTTAAAGAATCTATCTTGGGTTGCTTATTTATCAACAATGATTCCGTTTTCATTTCACTAAAGTTGTTATAAAAATATCTGGTTTTATTTTTCGGTGATTTATCTCCATCCTTTCTTCGCCATTTGTTTAACCTCTCTTTATAACTCGATGACTCTTTCTTACTACCATCTTCAGTAGCTTGTCCTGACTATATCATAATCATATTTTGAAATTATTATACACAAATTTGAAATTACTTATACACAAAAAAAATTGGACAAAACATTCCATTATGCAGGTATTTTAAAAATACTAGGCAATTTATTGTTGAATCAATCCCATATCATAATTAAATAATAAAAGCAACATACTTTTTTATCAGCTACTTTAGGTGCCTTTTCAGGACCGTATGCTCCAATGGCTCCCCTGCCTTTTCTCACATGTGCTTGAACTGGCGCAGAAATACCTTGCAATGTTTTTCCAAGTCCTTTACCGGGTTGATATCCCATCTAACGCAAAAAAAATTGGAAACCAAAAATTAATTATAATATTAAATCGTTTCGTTCTTTATAAATAGTTACCTGTAATAACAACTTAGCACCAATACCTTTAGTATGCTTCTCCCAACTGCCAACTCCTTGTTGAACAAATCCTTTCTGTACACTACGCATTCCAGCTGTCTCATTACTTTTAAAACTTGCCCTCGGTTCCTCATCTGACTCACTCGATGAATTTATAACTTCTGGTTCTTCTTCCTTTTCTAAAATTGATTGAAATGAATGAAAATAAAAGCTGAGTTATACAAATCAAATAATATTCAATTCAACCTTTTTATTTATATTCAACCTTTGTATTTAATTTTGATTTGAAGATTTAAACATAGTTTAAATTAATGTAATAATGTATAAATCTCTTGCATTTTCAAAAACTATTATTTAATAATAATTTTTAATTAATAGCAATTAACATGAGAAATTAAGCAAAATGATATAATTTAACACATATTATTTATGTTTTATCATAATCTTTACCCTCATCTTCGACTTTTTCTTTTTTTCCAGATTGTTGAATGCCACCAGCAATAAAGTTGACTGGTGCACTATAATCTTTTGGTCGTTTCCTCCCAGATTTGGGTTCATCATCTTCACTATCATCCGCTGCCCAAATACCTTACACAATTAGAAAAAAAATTTATCACAAATGTAGTGAAGAAAGTAAAAGTAATAAATTGCTTCATAAATAATGTCAAAGAACTTTAATTAAATAACTTATTGGTAATTAGTACGTTTACACAAATTATGCAAAAACAATATTCTTAAGTTATGATTTAGAAATAATCAGAAACTGCTAAAAAGATTGATTTCAATATTCAAGCACAGATATTATCAACCTAGGATTAAACGATTAAATTAAATTATAAATTTAAAATGAAGCTAACCATATATCTGTTGATTTTTTGTAGGACGTCTTCTGCTTCTAGGATAAAATTCATTTTCTAGATCATAATCTGTTATTTCAAATCGTTCAACTTCATCTTCATCCATTTTTGTAAAACAAAGCTTTGATTATTAAAAAAGCACAAGGTGATATTCGGCAAAAAGATGTTATCTTAATTATATGTCAAATGGAAAACAAAAAAAATCAGATACATATTATCATGGATGAAATATTTCTCATAATTTTTTGGGTTTTCTTTTATATTTTATTATATGCAAACTTCAAAAAATGTCTTCAAACTAAAAAACAAAGATATAAAATAATACAAAGATAGGAACAGGGAAATAAGTTCGCTTCGAGCAAACAGCGATTTATGAGCACATGCTCTCTTTTTTAGTTAAAACATGTGCTATGCTGTCTTTTCTCAGACAGGAACCATTATACTTGTTTATCTATGGATTTTGCACTAAGATAGAAGGTGTCAGTGCTTCTATTCGACAATATGGTGCGCTACCATTTTTTTTGTCGGCGAACGATAATATTGAATTCTCTGAAACAATAACGTTCTAATACAAACTCCCAAAAGAACTATAATTACTTTTTAAAATTAAGATTATTCAATAAAACAGTTTTTCTGCAATTTATTTATTAAAGTATAAAATAATTCAAAATTATGTTTTATAAATAGTATAATTGATATTATGGGATACATAATCAAAAATTTACATACTTTCCAAATTTTATAAATAATTTTAATGTACATCATATATTGGTATTTAGAATAAATATAAATTTAGTAGCAATAAATGATAAATTTAAATTGTAAAAATTACTTTTAATATTTACAATTGAAATGGAATAATGTTTTGTTGTGATAAAACTTCTTAGGAAAATAAAATGTAAGATGAATGGCAGTCAGTTGTGTGAATTATTAACATATGATACAAAATGATTAGTACTATTTAAATATAATTAGATTAAGAATTTCATTATACAAACAAGTAATAATATTTCTTAATGAATAAATATATTTTGAAGAACTCATAACTTTTGAGCATTTATTTCATTTATCTGATCTGAATATTCTAAATATATTCTTTGCCATTTAACATGCTTCCTCAGAATTCGTAGGCAAGATTCTAATAGTACATTTTTGTCAAGTCCCTGGAAATGATAAATAATTTTGGTCAGAAATTCTTTCAACATAAAAATAATTCTAAAAATGACATGAACAAACTATTATAGTCTGTGTTTTATTTTAGAATGATTACAATTGATATCTGTTGCATTGTTGATATAAAATTATTGTAAACATGCATACGATAGTCATATTTAGGGAATGCAATACCGGAATACCGGTGTACCGAATTACCGGTAAACCGCCCGATTTTTCGGCGGTATTTTTACCGGTATTTACACAAAAAATACCGGTATTTTTGGTATTTTTACATAGGCGCTATTCGATACATAATACACTAGAGTTTAAATTTCTCGGAACAAATTTATCTTTGAATTCCATAATCGCATAAACAGCTATATCTTCAAGTGATTCTATAGGATAAACAAATGTCAAATATTATCTCAACTCGTCATTAAACCGAATATTTATTGCTTTACTAAGGGCTTCATATCATGTTACAATAAATAGAATTGGACTGATAGATAATAATGTCTGTTTCATCTTATGTAAAAATGTAACGATTTTTTAAATGACATTTGCGCTAAAATATTTTATATCATACAGATTACATCCGCATAATCTTTATTTTTTTCTAACTTTATACATAATAATTATGATAATTACTAAATATTTTTGCTTCTTATTACAATTATAAAATATTATTTTTCAATTTCATCACATTGGTTTAAATAACAATATTCAACAATTATAGTAACTTATTAATTATCTTGGCAAAGTATTCGATCTTAAATTAGTGTAGAAAATTATTTTTTTAAAATATTGGAGATTATGGTAATTTAACACATCGGATACAGACAATACAGTTTATTATAATAATGTAATATGATCTTTTATGAGTTTTTTGTCTTTCTTACTCATAAGTTTGTTTTTGGTGAAAAGTACTCAATATACTCGATAATGATAATGAATTAATTAAATTGGATATAATTTTGTTAATTATTTAAAAAAATAAACTTATTAGTTTATTTTATTGTTTAGTTGATTAATAGTTGTAGTTGTACATACCTTTTTTTATATTTGTACTAGGAACTTTCAATTTTGCTTACGTTTGTTAAGATAAAAAAAAAATCCTGTAATTTACCAGTATTCCGGTTTTAAAATGAAAAATTACCGAAATGCCGGTATTGAAATTTTCCATCGGTATTGCATTCCCTAGTCATATTTAATAAATATGAAAAATTAAGCCTATAGGGATTAATAGTAAATATGAATCCTCCCATAAAAATATAAATAAAATTAATAGCCTTAGTATTTATAAAAGCAAACAAACTTTCAGGGTATTTACTCACAAATAAAAATTTATATTTACCAATATTTCTCGTTTCGAAGTATTATTTGCATCTTTGGACATCAAAATAGATGAACCCAACAGATCATCTAGTACTCTTCTCAATGCTTGCTCAGGCCCATGAGCTCCTAAATGCTCCATAAACGCTTCTAGCCAATATCGGAAGTCATCAGCTGATTTCAAGGCCTCGCTTGCTATCAACTGTGATTCCAGAAAGCTTTGGGCTGCTGCATGCTGACGAGTATTACCAGCACTAAAAATTAAAGAAAAAGCATACTATCATAATTAATTGAAATTTTATAAATTCTCAGTATTTGTTAACTTCCTAACTTAAATTTCTATACTTAATGTTAGTTCAAAATCGCTATGTTTATATTTTTAAAAGCTGTAGCTTTTCAAGGCGGCCGGCATGTTCGGACGTCTTTTCATTTTATTATATTGGCATGAAAGTTTACAAAACTTCAGAGCATTAAGCTTTATACGGAATGGTTGCTACCCCTGGTAGAGAGGGGGTAGCGGAGTGTTTTAAAGGAACGAGTCGTTCTGTTCTAAAAGTGAAGCCGACTTAACCACATGTAAATAACCTATACGCATAAATATATTTTTCTTCATTAATACTTAATAATACATCAGTTATTGTGATTAGAACTGCAACAAATACAGAATATAAAATTAAATCAGTTTTTTAATACAGTCCACAGCGACAAAGGTTAAATAATAACCTAACAACCTGAGTGATCGAAGAAGAAGAGTTTTAGTAAATTCTTGAAATACGCACAAATAAACATTTTGGTAGGGCAAAGTAGGGCAAGTTATAGTAATCGCAAAAAAATCGAAAATAAAATTTTTTATATATCTTTACGTTTCAAAGGTTTCTGAACATTTTGGCATACCTTAGAAAAAATGGATGTATGTGTGTGTGTGTGTGTGTGTGTATGTACGTGTGTGTATGTATGTGCGGATACAAATTTTCGTCGACGATTTCGGGAACACGGATCAACCGATTTGAATAATTCAAAAAACATTCGATTCGTACTGATAAGGAGACGTGCTGATTAGTTTTTGGCGAAGGCAGGTCTAGCCGTTCCGAAGATACGGGGCAAAAAGTGCCGAAAACGGTAACTCAGGTTTTAAGAGAACGGAGCGTCCGATTTTAATAATTCAAAAAACATTTTACTTATATTGACTAGGTGAAGAACCGATCAAATTTTCATAAAGGCAGGTCTAGCGGTTTCGGAGATCTAATGAAAAAAGTAAAAAAAATGCCATTTGGCGGTCAAAAATGATCATTAGACTTATGCATATCAAATTATCAGATATTTTATAGAGATTTTAACAATAAGTATGAATTTGGTTTACATTCCTATGGGTTCCGTACCAATGTTTACGCGTTAGACGGCGACGTGGCGCTTACGCGCTTTGATATTTTGTCTTTATGCAGTTAAAGCAGTACAATTGCTTTGAAAAAAACTTTAGATCTTCCAAAATATGTCAAAATAAAAAAAAAATTTTTCAAAAAAAAAAAAAATTAAAAATTTTTTTTTCTTTTTTATATATTTTTTTTCTCAAAAAAAGTAATTTTTGGTCCAATTTATAGTTTCTTAAAAATCTTATTTTTTTGAAGTAAATTTTTTTCAAAAATGTTAATTGTTTTTTTTTAAAAAAAATTTTGGTACGGAAAGTTCCAGCAATTTGCCTTAAGGCACGATGCCTTAATTGCCTTAAGACAGAATTCCACTTACAGCTAGTTCTTGTTTTGTTTTAATTATTCAGCCCAATTTACAATCTATTATTATAATTTTAAATACTTCAGAACTGCTGTATTTTTTTGTGGTAAGTGGATTTGTGGCATCATAAAATTTATATAAGAAATGAATTGTTCAATATATCTGCAGCGATTTAAAAATGAAATAGATAAAATAATATATTTTTTGAGCCAAAATGGCATGCCATAATCAATTTTAGAATTTTAAATGCTCTAATCTATATAAGACTATAATATAAGACTATAATATAATATAAGATAACATATTAAGTAGTATCTTATATTATATAAAATATACATCTTTGTAAGCATTATTAAAAATATAATGAAAAATATACCCATATAACATGGACTTGGCAGATATTGCATGTTGTGCAATAGTCAAAGCTTGTCCCCTAGGAGGCGGAGTAGCTTTAGAGACGGACCACATTCCTATCCTCATTACAGGGTCTCGTGGATTACATAACATTATCCTATAAAGCAACAAAAAATAAATTACTTAAAGTTAGTTCTACTTCATACTATTTAATTTTGTTAAACATTAACTTACCATGTTTGTAGATCCTTACAATAAGTATATGATTTGCCATTTGAAAATGTTATGATTGGCATACCAAAATGTGTTAGAGCACAATTCAATAATGTAGCTGAAAAAATAACATACATTTTTTAAACAAGATTCCTAAATATTCACTTCAACTATATGTAAATATAGCAAATAATTTAAAAATCAATAGATCTTAATATTTTCAAATAAGCTTATATTCTTTTATCAATTATTTTTCAGTAAAAACAAAAGAAGTTGATTCAGAAGAATCAATTGTACATCTTTCAACTTCCTTTATTGAGTCTAGAGAGAAACTTTTTTTTTTTCATATGCTATGAAATATAATAAAACTTATTCAAAGACAAAACTATAGAAGTGAAGAATTTATGCAAGTTAATAGAAATACTTTCATAAATAGAATAATAAACATTACATATATGATTCTAAATTATATGATACATTCCATATCGAAATTCAATTTGATGTTTACTATGTTCTTATTATTCCAAATTTGTCATACCATCTGCTAAAAGATGTCCAAATGTTTCACGAAAAATAGCTTTTCTTTCAGATATATTCCAAACCAGAACATGAGAATTTGTTGTTAGTGCAGCTAAATAACTTGTAGGTGTTAAGACTAATCGAATACAAGGTCCTGGTAAAGATATTAATGGCAATGCAGGCTTTCCTGAGGTAGTCTCTAAACAGTGAATTACCATATCTTCACAAGCCACTGATATGAAAGAAGCTGTGCAGGCTGCATACACAATTGACGCACCTTTTATAACAACAATTTTTTTTATTAAAATCTATTTAATATATTGTATCGTACGTACTGACTTTCAACAGTGTCATTTGAATAAGTAATTTGATTAAACATTTTTTGCTAAAATTAATATAGATTTTTATATAAACCATAACTAAGTATACTTTAAGTAAACAATATTAAAAAAACATTGCTATATTTTAGCTCCCTATTGACTTACCAGTATAATACTGCCATAAGAATTTATTATCCGATAACATTGTAGAATTGTATGCTTTAATACTATGCAAATGTCCATGCTGTGTCTTTAGGAAATTGTTTGAAAACTGGAAAACAGATTTCATTTAAATGTAAATTACAAAAATTTAAATTAAATAAAACAATAAGCTTTAAAACTTTTGTATATGTTCTTCATTAAATAATCAATTATTATGTATCACCTGTATTTTATATTTTCCTGCATCCCGAACTACATTTCCAGTAAATGCTGCTAATGGTCCTGCTTGGGATATATTAGATCGAACATTATCTAATTTAGTTATTTTTTCTGGAACTGCAGGTCCAACACTTGGTAAATCTAGAGCCCTTTTTAATTTATTATCGAGAGGCCTAAAAAAGATACATTAATTTACAAGTATTAATCATTACTGAATACAAATTTAATTAGTTGCAAGCAGAATTTTGCCTTGAGAGAAGTTGTATGAATTTCCTGATACGTGTATATGATAAGCTTTGATAATCAATCAATAAAAATTGAGATTGTTTTTGGATTTTTAAAAATGACTAGACTTTTAAATTTTTTAAATCCGTCCAGCCGTTTTTGAGAAAACGTCGGCACAAGGTCAACAATCAGCTCACAACACACATATTTATCAAATTTGGTTTCATTTGATTTAGAATAACGTGAAAAATAAAGAAAACATAATTAGCAAATCAGATGTTTGGCAAAAACAAACTTCTCCTTCGGAGGTTAAAAATTTGTAGACAGGATACTAGTTAATAAATAAGCTTGAAAATATCATAAATCAGGTTTTAAATAAAATATTTGTCTAGCACCTATGGAGATTGAAAAGAAAAAATGTTTATGTATAAAAAAATAGACTTGCTATATTCGGCAAAATACCGGATACCGAATATTCGGCATGCTCCAGAGACCGAATACCGAATATTCGGCAACTATTCGGAAGGTGCGCCTTAAATCGTTCGTAATAATGTAATTACTATCAATAGTTTATTCAAAATTTATGCCTAGACTTGTAACCACTATTCGATTACTCTTTGTTATTTAGAATATTTGGTACAATTTATATTATTCGGCCGAATACCAAATACTTGAATACCATATGTGATTAAGAAATAAATGTTAACATCATGAAAAAAGCGATTCTTTACATATTGTATGAATGTGTTTTCAATTATTTCTTTCATGAATATTTAATTTTTTTTTTATTACCACAATATTATTTTTCATATATTGGGAAGGCTAATTATAATGAAATAAAAATAAACTGATCAAAAATATTGTTTGTATATTTTGCAATAAAGGGCCGATAATACAGCTCTTCATTTGAAAATGCTTAGATTGAATTTAATGAATGACTTTATTGTATAATAAATAATATAGATACAAATAATGTGTGAAACCATTGAATGAATCATATTAGATATTATAAACATGTGACAATAAAGTATCTTGTGATTCAGTAAAAAGCTTTTCACGTGTTGAATTCTAATCTCAAAAGTCGATCAAGTTTAAATTATTCTATATACAATAACAGAATCTTCATATGTTCATATTATATTATGTAAACTAAATACTTCCAAATACAGATCCATCGCGAGCTCTTTATCGCATAAAATATAATACACCAACAATGCTATCGCTGAGCGGCAGCGGCGCCTTCGATTTTACTATTCGGTATTCGACCAAACATTAAAAAAGATGCCGCATATGCCGAATACCGAATAGTAACCGAATATTCGGTGCAAGCCTACTTTATTGTAGATCTATGTGTGTAACCATTGAATGATATTTATTAATATGAAATGAATTAAAATTGTTAATATGAATTAAATAGCATAAACATGTAACATTCTTTGAAGATTGAGAAAAAAGTTCTTCATGTTGTCATTTATAATCTCAAAGGTCGATAAAGTTTAAATATTATATATATATATATATATATATACAGGTCCGGATTTAGAAATTTGGCGCCCCGGGGCACTGACAAAAATGCCGCCCCATCCCTGAAATTTTACGAGCTTTCGAACTTTTTTTTAAAGCAATCGCGGTGCTTCAGCTGCGAGGGACAAAATATAGAAGCGCGTAAGCGCCGCGTCGCAGTCTAACGGATAAACAATGTTACAGAACTTATATAAATATAAGCAACATTTATACTTATTATTATAATATCTTTAAAATATCTGATAATTTAATGTGCCTATGTCTTATGATCACTTTTGTCCGCCAAATGTTTCTTTCTTTATTGGATCATCGAAACCGCTAAACCTGCCCTCCACAAATTTAAGCAGTTATTCTGTAAATTTTTTTGACTGTTATTGGACGTTTTTTTCTCAAAAACTAAATTATCATTTTTGGCATTTTGGCCCGTATCTTCAAAACAGTTGGACCTGCCTTGACCAATAACTAATCAGCACGTCTCCTTATCCATAGGAATTGAATCATAAATCGGTTGATCCGTGTTCTCAAAATCGACTTGAATAATTAAAAAATATTAGATTTGTATTGATGGGGAGACGTGCTGATTAGCTTTTGGTACAGGCAATTACGAAAAATGGTAATTGAGTTTCGATATTTCTTCTCTGAAACAGCTACGCAGCGCGATTGCTTTGCAAAAAGTTCATAATTTTCGAAAAATTTCAAAACACAAAAAATGTGTTTTAGAAGTATTTTTTTTATTTTTCAATAAAATTTAAAGCTTTTTATAAAATGTAATTTTCAGTACGGCATGTTTCAGTAATTTGTCTTAAGGCACAATGCCATGAGTCACTAGTTTAAATTTTTTTTTTTGACGCTATAAGCTTGGAAGTGCACAAATACGTCATTTTAAGAGGGCTCGAGAACTAAAGAACATATTTTTCTTGAACTTTCGGCTTGTTAACGGATCTCTATATTAGCCAAATTGCCAAAATGGATAACATATTACCAATTTGATAATTTACGTTCGGAGAGGGAGGCAAGGCAAATTAATAAATTTTAGATATCATTTATTTCAACCCAAATTCTGCATTGAAATCGTATTATGTTTTGTTAATTATATTTCTTGAAATAAAAAATGTTGTTAAAAAAAGTTGATTATATTGTATAGAATTTTTTTCTCACTGTCCAAATTTTGCCGCCCCCCAAAATTTGCCCTGGGTAGTAGCCCCGATTGCCCCTACTGTAAATCCAGCACTGTATATATATATATATATATATATATTATAGCAAAACCATTTCTTCATAATCTATTATGTAAAATGAACACTTCCAAATACAGATCTGTCCTGAGCTTTTTATCGGATAAAAGATAAAACACCAACGATGCTGTCGCTTAGCGGCGCCTTTGATTTTAACTATTTTGTATTCGGCCGAATATCAAAGAAGACGCCAAATATGCCGAATACTGAATAGTAACCGAATTTTCGGTGCAAGCCAAATAAAAGTCCATTTATTATGTATAAAATATTTAGATTATCAAAATATTGTACTTACGATTCATCTACAGTTTTATTATTATCTATAATCCTATTAGATGCAACATTTGACTTAGGAAGAGTGACTTGATTACACATGGTAACAGAGGGTTTAACCATAGAATTTGTGATACTAGCTGCTTTACTGTTTGACATGACTGCACTGCTTGGAAAACTAGTTCCATTTTGTAAACTATTTCTATAATTGATAAAATGATTTTTAAAACATGAGAAAATTCTATATATTTAAAAAAAAAACTTACGATTCTACATTTGCTGGGATAAACATGGGAGTAATTCTACGTTTGCCATCAGATGTTCTCGTTTCAATCTGTTTGTTTATTGGTTTTGGTGCAGTAGGTGGAGGTTGTGATTTATTGATTATGGTTTCTTGTTCAACACTAACATTTAAACTTTGGTCTTTAATCGATACTTCATTAGATACTATTCTTGTTTCTTCAACACCATTTACTTGATTTGGCACTGGTTTGATGGTTTCATCCAATAAATCACAACTTTCCAGAATTGTGCGATTTCCAGAATCATTTATGTTTTCAGCTGACTGTCCATAAAGTCTTTCATATAATGCATTCTATGAAAATGATAAGAATATAAGAATAAGTAAAAAATAACTTGCTAAAAAACAATGTTAAAAACCTTTTCTGCACTCGTCAACAGTCGACCCATTTCTTCACTTTTAAAATGCAAGCATGCTACACTGCCATCCCAACTACAAGCTAATAAAGACAATCCTACAAGAGATTAACAAATTCATTAATAAATTAAATAAAATTTAAAATAAAGATGAATGATACAATATTTATGGAAAACTTTATAAATCTACTTGATCATTAAATTAATTACAAAAAATACAATTGTACATTCTCTTTAATAACATTTTCACTTTCATTTTCACTTAAAAAACAAGTTGTAATATAGAATTTAATTAACCACTGATCATTTTCTAATAATCACTGAGTATGTTTATCAAAAATAAATTAAGAATTCACCATCAGCACTCCATGAAAGATCCATTACACTCTTTGTGAATAAATCATGTATTGCAAATAATGGTCTGTGATCTGAAGTGCACCAAACAGATAATGCACAATCTCGTGATCCCATAGCAAGACAGCAATATTTGACAGGCCGGGCTCCAGGCCTAGCGCCTCGTTCCATTATATTATTGTTGAATCTCTGTGAGAAAAATTGTGTATTTATTTCCTGTATTGTTAAAACTAGAAAATAACATTAGAATAACAAATTGAAAGCTTCTCATATCACCTGATATATAAAATCAAACCATTATCATACACTTTTTTAGTTTTAATTATTTTTAGAACTCTTTTGTTGAAAAAAAGTTAGAACTAAAGAAGAAATGTAGAAACTTAAAATATTTTCTTTTTATAACTGCATTAATTCTCTATTAAATTTTATCAATATCACAAAAAGTGTGATTGTTAGAGAAAGGTGTGTGTTGAGCTGTATTCAAATATTCACTTACAACACATGTTACAGCTTTTCTGTGGCCAACAAAATCTTTGTCACTGCTCCATCCATCTCGTTCAATTATTTGGGCTGTTGGACCTCTGCCATTCATGGCATGAGCTGAAACCAAGTACTGACCATCTGGTGACCAGGAAAGACGCAAAACATGAGTAGTACCTAAAATATATACATGGATTAAAACATAAAAATAATAAATAAAATTATTATGGTATTTTGAAGTAAATGCAATTAATTTTAAATAAATTATAAAATTAATATAAACAGAATTAAAGTTTGAATATTAACTAATACTTTATAATAATGTATATAAAAGGAAATACCTCCACATTTAGCAAAAGGTTCCGTAATAACAGCTTCTTGCATCCAATCTGACGTACGCCAAACTCTAACACTCTTATCATCAGATTGTGAAGCTAAATATTTACCAACCTAAAATTTAGCATTCATTTATTGAATTATCGAGTTTATTATAAATTTTCAAAATAAATATAAATTATAATATATAACAATCAAATATAATTAATGTAAGTTTCATACTTACAGGGTCCCAAACCACACCTTTCACCATTCCCGTATGCCCACTAAGTTGTTCTTTTACAGTAAAAGTTGTAGTATCCCAAATAATTATTGTATTATCAACACTGCAACTCATTAGCCACCGATCTCCTGGTGACCATGACAAATCCAAAATATCACCTGGAAAAATTGTAAAATGATTTAATTTAATTTATTTATTAATAAAACAAGATTATAACATTCAAAGTCTAAAAATTAAACACTATAACTAACAGAAAACTCAGTAATTAATTCAATTTTTTGAAAAATATTGACCTATTACTTTTACATTTATGCATAATACGAGTCAATTAAAAAAAAAAAAAATTAATTATATAGTAAATATAAGTGAATTTACTAGCTTTAATTACCTTGATGAATTTGTAAAGTAGCTGAACATTTCCAATTTTCCTTATTAACAACCTTGCTACCAAAAACAGTTCCGCCTGTTCCTGCTCCTTTCTTCCATATCTTGATCAGTTTGTCATCTCCCGCTGATGCTAACATTGTTCCACTCCAACTCCATCGTACACAATTTACACAAGCTTTAAAAATATAATTATACATGCAAAATATTATTACATAAATATTTTGCTATGTACTATTAAATTAAAAACAATACAATAAAAATATTTATACAATACTAACAACTTTTTTCTTAAAAAAATTGTTATTGTAAATAAAAAGATATTTGCTATAATTGCCAGATTATTTTTAATATGTAAATATACAAAAAGGAATTCATAATTGAATATAATGTTCACTTGTTATTACCTGAGTGCTGATCTATTAAACATAATATTTTTGGAACATTGGGATCATTTTCAGCATCGAGTGAGACTAAGGGGGCCCAATTCCAGATGACCACTCTTCCAGAATCTCCCCCCTGGCCTCCTGTTGCAAGTTTATTTCCAGAAGGATGAACATCAATTGAAAATATTGGTTTACCTAAAAACAATTAAGTTATAATTCAAAGTTGAGAATTATAATGCGTTTTATATGTACACATGTATCTTTAATATTTTTGTTATTTTAATGATTATGAAAACTAATTGCTTATATAACATAAAAAACATTCCCAGAGAACCATCCTCAAAATCATTTAAAATTATGTGGGGTGCTCTAAAAAAATAAACGTCATTTTCATACAGTTTATGATTAAAAGAAGAATTAAAATAAAATCAAAATGATTTTAATTACTACTTGGTATTATAAGTTAGCAACAATATTGCAAAGAGATTGGTAAAAAAACAATTTGAAAAAATGTATTTAATTGTTGATAAATTATGCATTGCACTTTCTAGTAAATATGATGATAAAATGAATAATTTCTAATAATATTGCAAACATTCTCAGCTATAGTTTATTACATATTGCTATAAGGCAAAAATAGGAATTAATTTTTTTTATAAATTTCTTTGTTAACTCTTGAAACTTGATATAATGATTTTAAATATTAAAATTTAAATTAATTATTTTAAATTTTATTAAATTTTAGTATTATGGCATACTATATCATTAAAATAATCAATGCATTTACAGAAAAAGGCAATATTTGTAGTTAGAAATACGTTGACACCTAGTTAAAAAAGTTAACCTTACATTTTCGTACAAACAAAATTTAATTTTATATTCCTATATAAAAATTGGTATCGCACAAATAATATTTATATTACTACCAAAATATTACCGCAATAAATATAATATAATATTATAAACATTTATTTAACAAATGCAACGCTTACCTTCATGGTGTATCCAACTTGGTTTTATCAGCCTCATTAATTAACTTTTAATAAAGTTAATTTTTATAACAAAGCTACATACACAATCTATAAAAACTAATCGAATTATTAATTTGAAATCAATAATGTTTTAACTGAATTTTCACCATATCACAACTGTAGCTTGTTGGTCATCGTACTTGCAAAAAGGTTGTACCATTATTACCTGAGCGGTATCAAATTTTACAATATTTGTAAGTGCTAACAATTCGCTATAGGTCTATAGTAATAGTAATAGTTGTCGGGTAATTATTAACATACTATAAGAATTCTACATAATGAATCGACGCAAATAACTTGCACGAAAATTTTAAATCAATGTAAAATTTGTGTATCTTAACCAAAATAAATCACTTTAAAAATCATTTTTATTTAATTTATAATACATGCGACAACAAAAATGTTTGGATTTTCATAGGACGTTAACAAAGCGACTTAAGATGGCGTAGAGATAGCTAGCAAAATAATTTAATATATTATCTAAGGTTGGCACCGTTCGCAAGTTGCTAGTTACTTTATCGACATTTACAATTCATATGTCAAAATGTACTAAAAGTATTGTTTACTTTAAAATATATTACTAAAAATTAATTAAACGTGGAGAAATGGGGGTCTACACAATAATATAGAACATTAATGAGTGATTCAGTTTGTTGTTTTTGGCAATCGAATATAATTTTATATATTGAAAACTATTGAAAATTAAAACATATTAGAAAAACAAAACGTTAAAAAATCAGCTTTTATTTTTTAGAAATGTGATTATGGTTTGCAAAAGGAGTTCTTTTATATATTAATAAATAATTATTTACAAGTAACCTGCTTTCGATCGGCTTTGATAATTGTAATAACTCTGGTTAAAAGAGCATAACAATTTATATTGTAGCAAAAATTGCACAAAAGTCAGTAACTCTAATTTCAATAAAGATATTAATTAATTAATTCTTAACCAAATCAGAAATTAAAACAGAAAAGGCATAATAAATAAATAAAATATATACTTTTATTTGCAATGATTCATAAATAATTTATAATTTTACATAAATATTTAATATTTTTATTATAATCATTTATCAAGGCAATTTTTTGAACATGCAAATATATATCTTTCCTTACACATATTTAAAACTATTCAGATCACTAATAACAATTAATATTATAAATTACAACCATTTTATAGTCAATTTGCACTTAGTGCTTACATAAATTAATAACAGATGCACTTAATGCTTATAAAAACTAATATTAAGAGATGCATAAACTCCTTTAAGTTTCTTCTTATACATATTCACTTATGTATTATTTTGTTGTGATGTAAATATAATTTTACTGGCAACGCCAGTTAAGTATTCCTTCACTTAATATTTATTTTCACCTTGTGATAAGCGTTACTTAGTACTCCTCTAAGGTTCCAAATATTTGCAAAACTTTCGGGCTGAACATTATAATTTGAATCAACTGCTTTAGACCACAATTCCATCTATAAAGTCAAATTAAAAATATTCGAATTTATAATAATCATTACTTTCTAGTTCATCATAAAATACCATTTCAAAACATAGTTTTTTAATTCCTATTTTATTAATTATTAAATTTTATTACTTTAAATTTATGATACCAATTAATAAAAATAGTAATGCATTTATAATAAGAATAATAAAGTATTTATTCAACCTTATTTAAGAAAATATATTTTTTTAAATAAGGTTGAAAAAATACTTTCTTTATTATTATAATAATATTGTTCTTACATGAAACAACATGACTTTATACAGTTAATATTGTAGTAATAAATCTGAACATTGTAAAAATTAATTCACTAAATACCTCTTTCACACCCTTTTGAACAGGTACTTCAGCAGTCCACAAAGTCCAACCGTAGTGTCGTGATGAAGGTTCTTTACCTTGCTCCAGTTTCGCTGTCGTCCATGTTAAACCTTGATCACCTGTTACATCTACTCGCACAATCCTTTGGCCACCTCCAGACCAAGCATATCCTAGTTAAAATATTTTTCATTATAAAAAATACTTATTACTGATTTATATTAAAAGTCAAAATAGTAATAAATTTGAGAAAATGAAATAGTATATTCTGAAGTACACTAATATATTATATTATTTATAATTAAAAAGTATACCATGATAACAAATCTGATTCAAAACTTCTTAAAAAAAAATTTTTTTAACTATTCCTTATTTTGTACCTTTAACTTTGATAAATCCATTTTCAGGTTTGACTTTTTCATTCTCCTGGGGTAGGCATATGGCAGATGTTACTGGCATTGCCTGTATAGCAGGTGACTTAGTAAAATCAACTGTATCCCAATCCGTGCTTGGACTAAAACCTTTATAATCGTTTTGTTGCCAATGGGAATCACTCTCCTCTGAGGATATGACTATTGATCCTAAATAAAAATATATCATAGTATAAAGTAACTGATAATCAATAGTAAGGAAAGAGTGCTCAATCTAGAAATAATTGGTAAAATGGAGTTAAAAGTATGTGATAACACTTATTTGCCTAGACTACACACTCAATTTAAAAAAATGGTTATTAAAAAAATTAGAATGTTTAATTTAAATGTTTTCAATTTAATAAAATAGTAATATTTATACCTAACCACTTAACATTCCTAGCACCAATTACTCCTGGTATAATAACCCTCAAGGGAAAACCATGATCTCTATTCAGAGGTTTTCCATTCATTTCATATGCAAGCAGCACATCATTTCGTGGATTCATTACATGCGATAATGGCACTGAAGCACCATAAGTTGTATTTGTAGGATCAGCATCTAATCCTATGAACTAATAAAAATAAACAACCAGTAAATAAGGATTCAAGAAAATCAATCAACTATTAAATTTGGATTTAAATTAAAGTATAAAGGCATATTTTTGCAAAATTCTATATTTTCTTAAATTATATCAATAATGTGAAATGTTCTTTTTCACATAGGTTTTCAAATATAGAAAAACATCATTGGATATATTAATATAAACATATTTTTATTACGCTGATACATTAAAGCATTGCTCCTAAAATACTAAAATTGCAACTTTCGAGTTGTTTATTTACTTTTTCACCAATTATCGAAAGGAATGGAATTTTAAAGAAATACAAAAAATGTTTATGTTTTCATTTGTTAAAAGGTTAATATTTATTAAAGAAAAAGTTTATAAATTATTAAAGTTTATAAGTTATTAAAGAAAAGTTTGGAACCATATGAAAAATGCTACTCAAATCACAAAATTCCAATGCAAACAATATAAAATTATAATGCAAACAAATTATAAAATTTTGATCATCATTGGATTAAACGACAAAACAACATATATTATTTTTATAGGCGTAGTCATACATTTATCTATGGAATGATGAAATAGATATTGGGTAAAAAAAGACAAGAAAATTTCATTAAAATACTGTTGAGGCCCTATAATAAGATTATTGTAAAAATATTACTTTTATAGGTGTAGTCATACATTTATCTATGGAATGATGAAATAGATATTGGGTAAAAAAAGACAAGAAAATTTCATTAAAATACTGTTGAGGCCCTATAATAAGATTATTGTAATAAGAGGTCTTGAAAAATATTACTTTTATAGGTGTAGTCATACATTTATCTATATGGAATGATGAAATAGATATTGGGTAAAAAAAGACAAGAAAATTTCATTAAAATACTGTTGAGGCCCTATAATAAGATTATTGTAATAAGAGGTCTTAAAAGGTCTTAGAACCTAGTGTTACTTTACAGACATCATCATATATTAAAAAAATTGACTTACCTGCACATGACTTTCTTCATCTGATTTAATACCCATGGATTCCAAAACATCAACTAATCGGGCTCCAGACCATGTGGCATTACCAACAGCTGCTGCACCCCAAGTCAAACCTCGAACATCTTTAACCTTTATTTGGAAAAATTAATAATTCGAAATATTAGAAACAGAATCTGATTTGCTAATTTTATTTTTTTCGATCTTTTGAGTCATTCTGAATCATTTGGCACCAAAATTAGAAACTGTGTGGCAATGTATTTGTGAGAAAATTACGGAAAGAAAAAATAAATAAAACTTCGCTTTCGTCGACGTTCTCTTAAAAACGGTTGCATTTTAAAGCCATTTCATGAGGCTGATAAAGACTTGCGTTGACTAGCTTAGCGATCTTGATTTTGAAAAATTTAAAAACCATTCGAAAGGTCGGTAATCGTGCTGATTAGCTTCTGGTAAAGATCGACAAACGGAAGTTAAGGTGCTCCTCACTTAATGAACGAAGGCGAATCATTCCAAACCAACTTGAACAA
>NW_020539726.1:13422062-13442206 GCF_003426905.1 Ctenocephalides felis
TTTTCATGAAGGCAGGTCTAGCGGTTTGGGAGATATGGAGGAAAAAGTAAAAAAATGAGCCATTTGGCGGTCAAAAATGATCATTAGACATATGCACAATAAATTATCAGATATTTTATAGAGATTTAACAATAAGTATACATTTTGTTAACATTCCTATGGGTTCCGTACCAATGCTTATGCGTTAGACAGCGACGCGACGCTTACGCGTTATATTTTGTCCCTATGCAGTTAAAGCAGTACGATTGCTTAAAAAAAAGTTCAGATCTTCCACAATATGTCAAAATAAAGAAAAAACTAGCTGTAAGTGGAATTCTGTCTTAAGGCAATTAGGGCATCGTGCCTTAAGGCAAATTGCTGGAACTTCCCGTACCAAAAATTATTATTTTTTTTAAAACGATTAACATTTTGAAAAAAAATTACTTTAAAAAAATAAGATTTTTGAGAAACTATAAATTGGACAAAAAATTAGTTTTTTTTGAAAAAAAAAATTTTTTTAAAAAAATTTTTTTAAAAATTTTTTTTTTTTTTGAAAAAAAAATTTTTTTTTCTTATTTTGACATATTGTGGAAGATCTGAACTTTTTTTTCAAAGCAATCGTACTGCTTTAACTACATAGGGACAAAATATAAAGCGCGTAAGCGCCGCGTCGCTGTCTAACGCATAAGCATTGGTACGGAACCGATAG
Organism: Ctenocephalides felis; assembly: GCF_003426905.1. Classification (NCBI taxonomy): domain Eukaryota; kingdom Metazoa; phylum Arthropoda; class Insecta; order Siphonaptera; family Pulicidae; genus Ctenocephalides; species Ctenocephalides felis. The sequence continues at coordinate 13,422,751 of NW_020539726.1, forward strand.
GAATGTAAACAAAATTTATATTGTCGTTAAAATCTCTATAAAATGTCTGATAATTTGATGTGCATATGTCTAATGATCATTTTTGACCGCCAAATGGCTCATTTTTTACTTTTTCCTCTATATCTCCGAAACCGCTGGACCTACCTTCATGAAAGTTGTATCGATTCTTCATCTTGTCAATACAAATAAATGTTTTTGAATTTTAAAATCGGACGCTCCGTTCTCTTAAAACTGAGTTACCGTTTTCGGAACTTTTTGCCCCGTATCTTCGGAACGGCTTGACCTGCCTTTGCCAAAAACTAATCAGCACGTCTCCTTATCAATACGGGTCGAATGTTTTTTGAATTATTCAAATCGGTTGATCCGTGTTCCCGAAATCGTCGACGAAAATTTGTATCCGCACATACATACACACACATACATACATACACACACACACACACACCTACATCCATTTTTTCTAAGGTATGCCAAAATATTCAGAAACCTTTGAAACGTCGAGAAATGAAAAATTTTCATTTTCGATTTTTTTGCGATTACTAGAACTTGCCCTACGGGAAGTTAAAAAATTTTTTCGAAAAAAAAAATTAAAATTTAAAATTAAAAATTAAAAATTTAAAAATTAATTTTTTTTTTTTTTTTTAATTTTTTTTCAAAAAAAAGTAATTTTTTGTCGAATTTATAGTTTCTCAAAAATCTTATTTTTTCAAAGTAAATTTTTTTCAAAAATGTTAATCGTTTTTAAAAAATAATAATTTTTGGTACGGGAAGTTCCAGCAATTTGCCTTAAGGCACGATGCCTTAATTGCCTTAAGACAGAATTCCACTTACAGTAGTTTTGAAATATGACTGCAACTTAAATGTTGTACACCTTCGCCAGGGGGTAAAAGTTAGTTGTCTTTTTTTACTTCACCACTTGCAAGCTTTCATAGAGGTTATGTAAAAGCTTATAAATCTAATTTAAAATTAACAATAAGTCTTATAAAACAATTAAATAACTTATACGTAAAAATTATATTAAGATCTCGTAAACTAAACAACAGTGCGCACAATCAAAAAAACTTACAACGAAAGAAAATGCTTTTGATATGGAATTTCAAAAATTAACATTCATCTCTCGATAGCATTGTCGTAAGAATCAAGGTGATGGCTGGTTATACATCTCATTCCTCCAACTTACAAATATCGTTGTTAAGAAATTCTTAACTTTACTTGTTTTTGATATATCAGTTGTAGACCTTTTTATTCTCAGACCTTAAGCCCCGATCTATCAATATATATATGGTTGCATAGCTTCTACTATTAATCTTGGTTATTAACTACCCGTAGGGTGAGTTAGAATAATCGCAAAAAAGTCGAAAATGAAAAGTTTTTTTACTTATTTACGTTTCAGAGGTTTTTGAACATTTTGGCATACCTTATTGTTAGAAAAATGGATGTATGTGTGTGTGTGTGTGCGTGTGTGCGGATACAAAATTTCGTCAACGATTTTGCGAACGCGGATTAAACGATTTGAATAATTTAAAAAACACTCGATTTCTACTGACAAGGAGACGTTCTGATTAGTTTTTGGCAAAGGCAGGTCTAGCCGTTTGGGAGATACGGGGCCAAAAAGTACCAACAATGGCATTTTAGTTTTTGATATAACGGAGCGTCTGATTTAAATAATTAAAAAAAACATTTACTTGTATTGACGAAACAATCTGGTGAAATTTTGTAAAGAAATTGAAAATTAAATCAATAAAAAAAGTAAAAAATAATGCCATTTGGTGGTCAAAAATGAATTAGACAAATGTGCTCGTATTATCAGATATTTTATAAAGATTATAATAATAAATACAAATTTTGAGTACATTTATATGGATTCCGTACCAATGTTTACACGTTAGACGACCATGGCGCTCACGCGCTTTGATATTTCGACTCCAAATCAGCTATGCAGCGCGATGCTTAAAAAATGTTCAAAATTTTCAAAACAAATCAAAATACAAAAAAAATCAAAATGTAAAAAAGTCAAAGTATTCAAAAAGGTCAATTTTTAAAAAAAATCAAAATTTCTTAAAAAATATTTTTTTCAAAGTTTTTTTTTAATAATTTAGTTTTCGTACGGAAAGTTCCAGCAATTTGCTTTAAGGCACGATGCCATGCACCACTAGTTTACTTATTTTAAATCAAATTTAAACTTAAATATGTATTTATCGCATTCATTAAATGAAATCATCTACTATATTTTATTATTTTCTAGTCTTATTTTATTATTCTGAAATTTTATTTATATTATTTATTAATCTTATTTTTATTATTATTTGCTTATTTTACATTAAATCACATTACGGATATTATTTTCATGTAAATTTATCCTTTGCTTTTTATTATTTATTAAATTTATATTATTATTTATAATATACTTGATGTTAATAAATTAAGCAGTTGTAATAATTATTGAAATTAAAAAAAAAAAAAATCTACAATACATGGTAGAAACTAGAAACTCATATTTGTAAATTGAATAAAGTGAAAATGAACTCTTACTGACGCGGATATTAGACAACACATAAAAAAGATAAAGAAAGGTAAAGCAGCGGGGATTGATGGAATTCCAAATGAAGCGTGAAAATGAACTTAATTTAATAGATTTTTGAAATTACTTAAAAAACAAAAGTATTTTACTCACCGTGTGATTGCACCCAGCATGCGGCAGTCCAACATCCCAGCATAAAAAATCGTCACAATAATCCGTACCATTCGCCACACTCGCTAACAATATCGTAATTAGCAGTAAATGAACCGCTAAATATTCCATGAAACGACGTGAGCTCGAAATAGTAAAAAATGCAATCATTGCTGATACTACACTACCGATTGATAGGAAATGAAGATCATCAATGAAGATGAACTGGAGTCTGGGTGATAATTTATAAAGTACCTACCACCTTGACGTCATTTGACACCAGAAGCGAGGTGCGTGAGGTATACGCCTTGTTTAAGTAGAAAGAAAACATTTTTATTGATAATTCTGTACAATTATTAATAATTGCGTTAGTTAACGACGGGTTGATAGGCCGCATGGAATATTTTAACTGCTCATGTCTTGCATATTAGTTTATTTTCTAATGAAACTAGTATAAAAATATATAGAAGCAAAATTAGTTTCTTGTGGTATCACATATAAGCTATAACCCTTTGTAGTTTTATTATTCAATGATTATTAGCATTAGTTGGAAAACATTTTGCATTCTTTCTCAACATTCTCAACATCCTGTATTTCTTTTGTATTACTTGTGTTTATATTCTGATTGAGTAGTGCGGGGCTTAAAATTCCGCGTGTGAAAAGGTCCAACACCGATATCTCAAAAACCAGAAAAGTTAAAATATTTTTAACAATAATATTAACTAGCTGTAAGTGGAATTCTGTCTTAAGGCCATTAGGGCATCGTGCCTTAAGGCAAATTGCTGGAACTTCCCGTACCAAAAATTATTATTATTATTATTATTAATTAAATAAGATTTTTGAGAAACTATAAATTGGACAAAAAATTACCTTTTTTGAAAAAAAATTAAATTAATTTTTTTGGAAGATTTTTCTTTATTTTGACATATTTTGGAAGATCTGAATTTTTTTCAAAGCAATAGTACTGCTTTAACTGCATAGAGACAAAATATAAAGCGCGTAAGCGCCGCGTCGCTGTCTAACGGGTATACATTGGTACGGAACCCATAGGAATGTAAACAAAATATATACTTATTGTTAAAATCTCTATAAAATATCTGATAATTTGACGTGCATATGTCTAATGATCATTTTTGACCGCCAAATGGCACTTTTTTTTACTTTTTTCGTTAGATCTCCGAAACCGCTAGACCTTCATCTTGTCAATACAAGTAAAATGTTTTTTGAATTATTAAAATCGGACGCTCCGTTCTCTTAAAAACTGAGGTACCGTTTTTGGCACTTTTTGCCCCATATCTTCGGAACGGCTAGACCGACCTCCGCCAAAAACTAATCAGCACGTCTCCTTATCAATACGAATCGAATGTTTTTTAAATTATTCAAATTGCTTCATCCGTGTTCCCGAAATCGTCGACGAAAATTTGTATCCGCACACACATACATACACGCACACACACATACATCCATTTTTTCTAAGGTATGCCAAAATATTCAGAAACCTCTGAAACGTAAAGATATATCAAAATTTTCATTTTCGATTTTTTGCGATTACTATAACTTACCCTACGGGAAGTTAAAAAGTAAAGGGAAAATGATGTATAATCAGCCATCGCCTTGATTCTTAAGACGTTGCTATCGGGAGAAAAACGGCAATGTTTAAAAATCCATAACGAAAATATTTCCATTTGTTGTCAGTTTTTTTTTGGTCTAAAGCACTGTGGTTTAGTTTACGAGGCCTCAATATAATTTTTAAGTTTACATTATTTAGTTGTTTTATATAATGTTTTGTTAACTTTAAACTAAATTCAACAGTTTGTTTTATATAACCTCTATAAAAGCTTTTGCGAGGGTGGAGTAAAAAGAACCAACTGAACCTTTTCCTGGCAAATGTGTGAACAATAAAAAATAGTAAATAAAAAAGTAAATAGAGTTTAAAAAAGCAATTTTGCAGCTATAAATTAAACAAACAGCCATTCCAACAAGTCATTTCTGTCAAATAACCAGATCAAGGTTCTATACAGTGTTATTTCGGTTTAAAATGATCCCATGAAATATAAATTTTGCATTGGTTGAATAATATAAATATAGCTAATATTTTGTATAATCCCTTTAAAATTAAAAATAAGATATTAGACTTGGTACCTCCTGGCAGTCCCCATTGAAAAACGGTGACAAATTTTTGAAAAACAGCAAAAAACACATTTATACATTGATGAATTAGCTGGTAATTTTACTGAACATAGATAGTTGCTTGTTCGATATGTGTTATTTGTTGTGATACAATTGGTATGGTTTTCACAATATGATTGCTCGAAAACAAATTGGACCTTTGTGCCTCGACTTAGTCTATAAAATATGAATCTAATATAATAATATTACCTCTAATAAAAATATATGTTGAAATATAGTGATATCATCGTTAGTGCGTTTGTTTATTTCGTGATCGAATTATTTAGTACAATATATGCTACGTCCGCCGCGCTACACTAGCGAATGAAGTGCTACGCCGCTCTTACATGACCTTTATCTACATCAGCGCTAGGCTTAAGCGGCGGCCTTTCCGGAAGGATGGAGAGTTCCATTCATAACAAGTCTGAACTTAAGAAAAACTATAAAAGAGGCCTTTCCCAAGAATCAGAAGAGCTTTTCGTCACCTAGGATTAGACAAAAAAGGGGATTGCATTCCCGTAATGTAAGTCATTCATAGTAATCGCAAAAAAATCGAATTCGAATTCAAAGGTTTTTTGAACATTTTGGTATACCTTAGAAAATAGATGTATGTGTGTATGTATGTTTAGATACAATTTTTCGCCCACGATGTCGGGCGCATGGCTAACCTATTTGAATTATTCAAAAAACATTCAATTTCTACTAATGGAGAGACGTGTTGATTAGTTTTTGGTGAAGACAGATCCAGCCTTTTTGAAGATACGAGGCAAAAAGTGCTAAAATTGGTAATTCTGTTTTTGAGGTAACGGAGCACTTGATTTGAATGATTCAAAAAACATTTTATTTGTATTGACGAAAAGAATTGGTTAAATTTTTAAGTAGGCAGGGCTAGTGGTTTCGGAAATACAAAAAAAATGTAATAAAAAATGATATTTGGCGGTCTAAAATTATTATTAAACATATTCACATAGAATTATCAGATATTTTATAGATATTTCAATAATAAGAACAAATTTTGTTACAATTTTTAGGTTTTGTACCAAGATTTTGAATTTTCAAAGTTTACTTATACGGTTCAAACAAATTTCAAAATCTTAATTTTTTTTCAAAATTTTCAAACATATGCAGAGTATTACTTTACTTTTTTTCTCAAACGCAAATTTTAAATTTACAATTCAGTTTAAAACTGTATACATTTCATATGCGTTATTCTACCCGTAAGAAATAATTCCTCAGATGGATTCATTCAGCATTCCTTCCTAATGTAAACATTTTCAAGTGTTTTGAGTGATAAGATCATCACTGTATCGTATTATAATTATCTCTTTGGAAACATTTTAAACAATTGTTATTAATCATTGATCAAAATTTATTGATTATTAATTTTTTTTTGCTCGAATATTCATTGTGGTACGTAAAGTTCCAGCAAATTGCTTTAAGGCACGATGCCATGTACCAATTATAGAATTATTTGCGGGCAATACATATAATTTAAATGCGTGAAGTTTTTCGTTGACCTAAAAGAAGGGGTCTATAAGTTTTGTAAATAATATCGTTTTCCGCGTGACTTTTTGCATTTTTGTAAATTTAAAAGTGGTAGTTCATAATTATTAAACTGAGATTTAATTTATTTACAACGGATTTTATTATCAAGTATCATGTTATAATTTCATTATCAAGTAAAAGCAAAAATTCAATTGATATTCATTCATTGAAAACCATACTTTTTAAAAATTCGAAACATTCCAGGACAAAAAGCTTGAAACCGAGAAATTTATTTCTTCTAGAAAAAACTGAAACGTTTGGTCATCTTAATAGAATGTAATATGAAATCATACCATCAGTATTTTTACAATTTTATAGTTGATTTGCACGGTACATTTCAGGAATGCATTATAAATGATGCTGCAGCCTGTTTAATTGAATACAAAAACGGGCTATGCAATTATTTATAATTTTTGTAAGTTCATTTTACGCAATATAATATGGTCTTATTTTATATTTCTTCAATAATTTTACCAAAAGTTATTAATGTTTTCGTATTAAAATTAATCAAAAAATTAATGTAGGGCAATTGATATCGTCATAAAATTATTGTTTATTTTGCTTTAACATATTTCATATCAAACAACAAATATGATAATATACCTTAATTTAGAACTGATTATTTGATATAATTACGATTAATGTCATTAAAATATTTATATGTGTAAAAATAATCGAATGATTCTGAGAAAATACATTTTATGTATGTGTGTATGTATGTATGTATGTATGTATGTATGTATATATATATATATATATATATATATATATATATATATATATATATATATTACATACTGCCTTTTTTAAAGGTATATTTTCAGACAACAATAATTTTCAATATCTTGAGCAGAAAAATTGAACATAGTAAAATATAGTAGATATATATTTCTGTATAATTACCGTTGATTAATTATCACTTACAAAGATGTTTATATCAACACACAATTATACCAGCCATTTATTATTAATAATCGAGGTCATTGTAGTTTCTTATGTTCTTCTTCCGTGTTAAAGAAAATTTTACACTACTCTTCTTCTTAAAAAACATTTAAAAATTACATAATTCTAGTTTATACTGGTTTATAAACAATTTCGTTATTGAAGAAATCCAGAAAATTCCAAAGATATTTATCATAGATATTATCTCTATATAATTGTTATTTTATCATATACCATTAGTATCTTCTTAACGCAGTGCCGTCTATTCGCTCTTATCAAAAGTATCGAGATTTCTTATAAATGTCTGTGATACAGTTAATTATTATATTGTGAAATCAGATTTTTAAGCGCTTTTGATATTTTATTTAACATATTAAATGAAAGATTGTTAATCATTTATATTTTCATAAAATACTTGTCATTAGACAAAAACTAGAAACACTCTTGTTTCTATTATTTGATTGATTATTACCTATTTTGAATATTATTTTTATCTATTTTATTGAAGTGTTCCATTAACTGCCAGTAATAAAAATATAAATATAGGTTCTATTTGTTTGAATTTCATTATATTTCAAATTACGAATATTTTATTTTTAATAGTAATATCACAAATCATTTGAAATGTAGAAGTGCAAACTAATTGTAGTTAATTGATACTCTCAATATTCAACATTAAGTACATAACATCTTGAAAATATTGAGTAGCCTATAATTAATTATATATTAATTATAATTCCCGTAGGGTAAGTTATAGTAATGGGCCGAAAATGAAAACTTTTGCGTATCTTCACGTTTCAGAGGTTTCTGAATATTTTGGCATAACTCAGAAAAAATGGAAGTGAGAGTGTTTTGTGTGTCTCCATTTTTTTGTCCACGTTTTCGGACGCACGAATCAACCGATTTGAATGGTTAAAAAAACATTCGATTTTTATTGATAGGGAAATGTGATGATTAGCTTTTAGCAAAGGCAGGTTCTGCCGCTTCGGTGATACGGAGTGCAGAAAGTAGATATCGAGTTTTTGAGAGAACGGAGCATCCAAATTGAATGGTCCGAAAAACATTCAATTCGTAATTCGTAATGGGGAGAAATGGTGTTTACTTTTTGGCAAAGGCAGGTCTTGCCGTTTCGGAGATACCGAGCTAAATGTGCAAAATATTGCAGTTTTTGAGAGAATTAAGCATCCGATTTAAATGATTCATAAAATTTCCTGCATGTTTTGATAAAATAATTACTTTTGGAAAAAAAATTATTTCAATTTTTTTTTCTTTTTTTTATATCGAAATAAATAATTCAGATTTTAAAATTACAAATTTCAAAAACATTTTTTTTCATAAGTTTTTTTTTTCCAAGTTTTTTGTTGAAAATGTAAAATTTTACAAAAATCTAATTTTTTCAAAGTTAAAAAAAATTAATTTTTTAAAAAAAAAAAAATAATTTCTGGTGCGGGAAGTTTTAGCAATTTGTCTTAAGGCACGGTGCCATACACCACTAGTTACAGTTTTTTTTAATTACAATATTTATTACAACTGTAAATTAATATAACATCTAGCAATAATTATAATAATGATAACATAAATTTAAATAAATAAGAGTACAAAGGATAGAATTTACATTAAAATGATATTAGTGGTATGATGATTCAATATAAAATAAAAGCAAATAATAAAAAAATAAAGTAATAAATAAAATAAATAAAATTTCTGAATAATAAAATAATACTAGAAAAACAATAAAATATAACAAAATAACAATATTAGAAAAAAGATAATGATAATAATAATAATAATATTAATGTTAGCGTTTACAAATGGCTATTTATGAGATTATTAGGAATTTTTTGTTTTAGCCTGGTAACAGTTAAAACACTATTTTGTAGGTTTTTGTTATTTGAGTATGTTCGATTTAGTTAGAGAAATTCTCATCACAAAATCGTGAAATAAATTATATTTACAATTAATTAAAGACTACTCTCATCCCTCGCGTTAAAGTTCCAATTTCGGATTTAAGATAAACTAGTGGTGAATGGCATCGTGTTTGAAGGCAAATTGCTGGAACTTCCCGTACCGTAATGAAATATTCGAGGAATATTAAATGTTTTCAAATAGATTATTATAAATACTGTAACTTATATATGTTTACAAAAAACTAAATAAACAAAACTTAATCAATCGAATTTAAAATGAAGGGCATTGTCTAATATTTATAAGAATTATATAAACTGAATTGCAGAATTAAAATTATTTATTTTAAGTATATTAGTGAGATTTAAAACTTTAGCTAGAAAAAAATTAAAATTCTATTTATATTTATATATATAAGCAGGGTCGGTCCTGTCCTGCCTTGCATGCGTTGCATGCAAAAAATGCGGGCGCACGCCTTAGAAGGCGCCAAATTAAGCTTCGGAAATTAAATTTATGATTTATTATTTACATTTTTTATTATGTATATAAAATTTAGAATACTTAATAAGTTATAATAAACAATTTAACTTAACTAGGGATACGGAGACATAAAAAGCATATTTATTTTGCAATGTTATATAAATAGAAACAATTAACCGATTAATAACTGTGCAAATTAGTAAATAACAGCTCTGTTTACTGCTTAATTTACTTATTCAATTTTTTCTTTGTTTGAATTTGCCGTGGAATCGAAAAAGAAATTATCTAGTCACTAGATAAACTAAATTCTAGTGTATCTAGTGTTCAATTCCATAAGCGCAACTACGAAAGATCAAATTAATTATTGGGCATTATTGACAAAAATTGCGAGCTGGTTTAGTTGAATCGGAACTTGTTAAAAAATATAAACAAATTATAATCGGGAAAATGTACAATGGGAACTCAGTGGTTAGAAAATGGCATATTTATTCCGAGAAATTGAATTGTAGCCATAAATAAAAAAAGATTGTAGCTTTTGTTTTTGCTGCAAATGTTACGCATCTGATGAATTTTTAATGTTGAAGACATGCGTAGTTAGGGTTATGGAAATGGAACAAATATGAAAAATGAAAGCAAAATTTACTTTGAAACGAAAATCTTAAGTTTCTTTTTATACCTAGTGGTGTCCATACTCTAAATTTAATAATTATTAATTATGCAGAAATAATACATATAAAAAATAATTAGTTTTTTTTTTCAAAATAGTTCAAGAAATGTGTAATTTCTTTGCATTTTTTACTGATTTTTGAACAATACTTTTTAAATACGTTAAAAATTTAACTTTAAAACAATAAACTGATACGGGAAAGCAAGGATGAATACAATTCGGCTCTTGCGATATCAATAAGGAATAAGGAGAACATAGGTAAGGATGAAGGAGAAGTTTACGACGCAATTTTGGATATTGTAAATAATGAAAAATTAAATTAAAATAAAATTTAAAAAATCAAACATGAAATACGAGTGTTATGAGTTCTAGTTTTTTTTTGAGCTCTCTTAGCATGATTTGCTCAATAGAATAAATCGCATAATAAATAAGTGAAATGTTTTAATACCCAAATATTTGGTATTGCACATAAGTTAAAAATAATTGAAAATTTTAAAATATTTGATTCTAATCAACCCGCTAATCGCCTCGATTTTCTAAATAAATTTAAAATCAATATGTTTTATACGCTTTTAGATTATAAATAATTATTCCGCACCAGAATAATTAAAAATTAATTTTTAAATAATATGTAAATATTTATATAATTTAAATGATAAACTGTTAAAACAATCAAAATTAATGGGGGAGGCGCTAGAAAAAAAGTTGCATTCGGGCGCTGAGGACCCCAGGACCGGCCCTGTATATAAGTATATATTATAGATATATATTTTTGTAAAGTGTTTTATGTTGAGCCTGATCGAATTACATTCTTCAAGTAAAAAGAAAATATGGTTTTGGCTATGGAAAACGCGTTGTTATTTTAACGTTCTTGTTTTAAATTTAGCTTGAATTTGTATAAACTTTCATGTTCTTCTGGTTCTTCGCAAAGTATTCGCAAGTCATTGACCTTGACCTTCGCAACTTCGATGGGCCTTGACAATGCGATGACAGATACATCCAATATTGAAAAAGTGAACTATTTGACAGTTCTTTGATGGTAAACATGTGGTCCATACGCAAAAGTTATATATTGACTTAAATAGCTTTGATAAAATGTGATAACAAGTATTGGCAATAATATCGTAGCTGATTAGCATGAGAGGTCATTTATTATACAGTACATCGTTAGCGTTCCATACATCTCGGCGTTACGACAGACAAACGGAACTATCCGTATAACCTTAAAGAAATTTCGACGAATTTCACCAAGAATTTTTCTTATGTTTTAATTTCATAATAGTGGGTGATTAAATAAGTGTTCAAAATGAATTGCAGGTATCGTTGTCAATTTATTTATTAATTAAATATTCATATTGTCGTTTGGCATGTGTTCTATTTATAACATTTTCTGTGTATATGCGACAATTGCATACTTATCGACAGAATTCTAAACATCAATTATAAATAATTGATAATAGCATATAAACTTTCTCCAGAAATATTCTATTTCATTAATTGTTTTTAGAAACATCTGCATTATTTGTACATAATTTGTTGTAATGCAATTTTTAAATGAATTTGTTGTATCTAATTTTAGATAATAAATTTAGATAAATAATTGATAATAGCATATCATTTTCTCCATCATAAATATTTTGTTTCATTAATTGTTCTTAGAAACATCTGCATCATTTGTACATAATTTGATGTAATGCAATTTTTAAATAAATTTGTGGTATCTAATTTTAGATAGATGAATGTTTATTAATTAATTTGGTCATTGTTTTTAAACTGCATAATATAAATTTGTTACATGACCTATTACATTTGATAAATATATGCTGTAATATTTTTTTTACCTACTTTTATTGTTTTCGCTCTGATTTTAATATTTTAATGGGTTATATTTTTTTTTTATTCCGACATGTAATATAAAATATATTTTTGTTCATTTTTAGTTATTGCAATATGTATGTTTCATATAATTTTAAATTTATAGGTTCCACGCTTAAAGCGAGAATTTTGATGATTTCATTATTTTTTAATAATAGTGTTACCGCATAAATTATTTTTATACTTATTCCATATTTTTGCAATGCAGTTTTTAAATAAATAAATTTGTGTTATCTAATTTTAGATAGAAGAATGTTTATTCATTAATTTGGTCATTGTTTTTAAACTGCATAATATACATTACGTTACATGATGTAGCACATTCGATGAATATATGCTGTAATATTTTTTTTTACTTTCATTGTTTTTGCTCTGATTTTAATACTTAAATGGGCTATAATTTTTTTTATTATAACATGTAATATCTAATATATTTTTGTTCATTTTTAGTTATTGCAATATGTGTGTTACATATAATTAAATTTATAGGTTCCACACTTAAAGCGAGAATTTTGATGATTTCATTATTTTTTAATAATAGTGTTAACGCTTAAATTATTTTTATACTTATTCCATATTTTTGTAATTTTTAAATAAATAAATTTGTTGTATCTAATGTTAGATAGAAGAATGTTTATTCACTAATTTGGTCATTGTTTTTAAACTACATAATATAAATTTGTTACGTGACCTATCACATTTGAATATATTTTGTAATATTTTTTTTTTTACTTACCTTCATTGTTTTCGCTCTGGTTTATGGGCTTTTTTTTTATTATAACATGTAATATCAAATGTAATTATTGCAATATGTATGTTAGGTATAATTAAATTTATAGGTTTAGTACTTATAAGTACTCTCTCTATAGAGAATTTTGATGTTTTCATTATTTTCATTATTAATTAATAATTTTTACTTATTCCATATTTTTGTATTTTAGATTTCCACAAATTATAAGGAATACTTTGAAAATCAGAGGAACATCCACCAGATATATTTGTCTATCACAAGCACATTTTCAAAATCATTCACAAAGTAATCATGAAAACTGTTCTTCGTGGCATAGTCACAAAGTATTCTCTCTTTTGGGTATAGTTGCAGCTGCTTATGCTGGTTATAAGTATACCAGTAAGTAAATATATTTTTGTATATATATATATTTTTGTTAGATCTACGATTTATTATTGAAAAAAAAAGAATATCATGAAAAACTTCATTATTTCTGTTCTTATGAAAAAATAGTATAATGTTTTAAAGTTAAACTTTTTTCTAAATTTTATGAAAAATTTTTTGAGCTGTAAGAATTTCAAAAAAATAACTGAATGATGACACACAACCGTGTCGAAATTGGCTGCAAATTAACAATCAAGAATATGTCTCAACGTATAGTAAAAAATCTAAAATTTATATAATACATAATTTCTAATAAATTATATCATCGAAGTTCATATGTAAGTATTTATTGTACCAAACATTTTGGCACATATTATTATTTCATTTTTGGAGGAAATGCAGTTTATAAAATAAATTCTGTAAATAATAATATACAAAAAAATATTAAAAATAATAATGAAATAATAATAATAAATTTAATGTATTATTTAAACAAAATATTATTGAAATACTATATTGCATTACAAATGTACTCATTACATATAGTTTTTCTTTTTGCAAATGCTTGGTTTAATTAAAAACTATAAAAAATTACACCTAAAAATATTGATTTTATATTGAAGATCATATATGTTCAAGTTCATATATTTATACACGCACACAATATAAAATAAAACAATATAAAACTTTAAAAAAAACTTTTTTTTTTGCAGGTGAAAAAAAATTGCTTCACGTTCATGCAGAAAGTGCAAATGAACTTGGTGTACAAAAAGTTGCAGTAGGAGAACCAAGGCCAGATTTGCCATTCTATAGCATGGACGATGTCACAAAACATGCTTCAATGTTAGATTAATAGATAGCATTTCTACAAGTTTGTGGTATCTAAATAAAAATTGTCTTTAATAGGGAAACTGGAATTTGGGTGACTTATCGTTTGGGTGTTTATGATATTACAAACTTTGTAGCGGAGCATCCAGGAAGCGATATTATAAATTTAGCGGCTGGAGGATCAGTAGAACCATTTTGGAATATCTATCAACAACATAATAATCCACAAGTTTGGGCTCTACTGGAGACACTAAGAATAGGTATGGACAAAATGACCAATTTTAAGTTAAATGGAACTAAAATCACAAAAGTATTTATAATAAACTTTGATTAAAAATTTTGCTGTTGTCCAGCTCTACTAAAACAATCTTATATAATCCAATTAATTATTGGTTATACAATCGAAATGTCTAAATTTATATAATTTGATAAATGAACGAACACACTATAAAAATAAAAATATTAACAATCAAAATAATTTATAATTATACATATATTATCAAATAATATTGCTTGTCATACACTATATTAATATGTAGTATATGCATTAAGGTAATCTGAATCCTGATGATCAAGCTGACACATCAGATTTACATGATCCTTGGAGTACAGAACCTAAACGCCATCCAGTACTGAAAGCTGCTTCACAGAAACCATTCAATGCTGAGCCTCCTCTGAAATTGCTCTGTGATAGTTTTTTCACACCAAAGTAAGTGAATATTATAGCGTGTATCATAAGCACCAGATTTACCAAATATATTTATATTTTAGTGAAATGTTTTATGTGCGTAATCATTTACCTGTACCTGACATTAATGTTGAAGATTACGAACTTGATATATCTGTGGAAATAGCTTGTGACAAATCAGTGACTAAAGAAGCAACTTTCAAGTTAGATGATATTAAAAAATTGCCAAAATATTCAGTCAGCGCAGCTATAATGTGCGGCGGAAATCGACGGTCAGAAATGACTAAGGTAAATATTAATATTTAATAATTATCATAATACTAGGTCATTTATTTCTGCATATTTTACCACATGGTAATAAATTAATTTGAACTTTCTCAATAAAGTTTTGTATTTTCTCGGGGTTTCAATTCATTATGAATCGTTTCACGAGAAAATTTTAAAAAGTGAAAGTGAATAATAAAATTAGCAAATCAGATTCTGTTTCTAATATTTCGAATTATTAATTTTTCCAAATAAAGGTTAAAGATGTTCGAGGTTTGACTTGGGGTGCAGCAGCTGTTGGTAATGCCACATGGTCTGGAGCCCGATTAGTTGATGTTTTGGAATCCATGGGTATTAAATCAGATGAAGAAAGTCATGTGCAGGTAAGTCGATTTTATAATATATGATAATGTCTGTAAAGTAACACTAGGTTCTAAGACCTTTTAAGACCTCTTAATACAATAATCTTATTATAGGGCCTCAACAGTATTTTAATGAAATTTCCTTGTCTTTTTTTTACCCAATATCTATTTCATCATTCCATAGATAAATGTATGACTACACCTATAAAAGTAATATTTTTCAAGACCTCTTCAATAATCTTATTATAGGGCCTCAACAGTATTTTAATGAAATTTTCTTGTCTTTTTTTATCCAATATCCATTTCATCATTCCATAGATAAATGTATGACTACACCTATAAAAGTAATATATGTTGTTTTGCCGTTTAATCCAATGATGATCAAAATTTCATAATTTGTTTGCATTATATTTTTATATTGTTTGCATTGGAATTTTGTGATTTGAGTAGCATTTTTTGCTTTGAAGTAAGGTGTTCCTATATGGTTCCAATCTTTATGCGACACCTTTATATGATTTTTAAATTTTAAGTATAAAATATATTTTCTAAATTCTATACATTCCTGAAAAATTAATAAACTTTTTTTTTTAATAAATATTAACCCTTTAACAAATGAAAACATAAACATTTTTTTTATTTGTTTAAAATTCCATTCCTTTCTATAATTAATGAAGAAGTAAATAAACAACTCGAAAGTTGCAATTTTAGTATTTTAGGAGCAATGCTTTAATGTATCAGCGTAATAAAAATATGTTCATATTAATATATCCAATGATGTTTACTATATTTGAATACTTATGTGAAAAAGAACATTTCACATTATTTATCTAATTCCAGAAAATATAGAATTTTGCAAAAATATGCCTTTAAACTTTAATATAAAATCCAAATTTAATCGTTTTGTTATGCTTATTTTTTATCCATTCACTAGTGCATTGATTTACTTGAATCATTATTTACTGGTTGTATATTTTTATTAGTTTATAGGATTAGATGCTGATCCTACAAATACAACTTATGGTGCTTCAGTGCCATTATCGCATGTAATGAATCCACGAAATGATGTGCTGCTTGCATATGAAATGAATGGAAAACCTCTGAATAGAGATCATGGTTTTCCCTTGAGGGTTATTATACCAGGAGTAATTGGTGCTAGGAATGTTAAGTGGTTAGGTATAAATATTGCTATTTAATCAAATTTTTTAAAAAAATTTCAATAACCATTTTTTATTAAATTGAGTATGTAGTCTAGGCAAATATGAGTTATCACATACTTTTAACTCCATTTTAACAATTATTTCTGGATTGAGCACTCTTTCATTACTATCGATTATCAGTTACTTTTTATTGAGATATTTTTTTATTTAGGATCAATAGTCATATCTTCAGAGGAGAGTGATTCCCACTGGCAACAAAATGATTATAAAGGATTTAGTCCAAGCACGGATTGGGATACAGTTGATTTTACTAAGTCACCTGCTATACAGGCAATGCCTGTAACATCCGCCATATGCCTACCGCAGGAGAATGAAAAAGTCAAACCTGAAAATGGATTTATCAAAGTTAAAGGTACAAAATAAGGAATAGTTAAAAAAAATATTTTTTAAGAAGTCTTAAGCTAGTTTTGTTGTCATAGTATACTTTTAAATTATAAATAATATAATTATTAGTGTTCTTCAGAATATACTATTCCATTTTCTCAAATTTATTACTATTTCGACTTTTAATATAAATCAGTAATAAGTATTTTTTATAATGAAAAATATTTTAACTAGGATATGCTTGGTCTGGAGGTGGTCAAAGGATTGTGCGAGTCGATGTAACAGGTGATCAAGGTTTAACATGGACGACAGCAAAACTGGAGCAAGGTAAAGAACCTTCATCACGACATTATGGTTGGACTTTATGGACTGCTGATGTACCTGTGCAAAAGGGTGTGAAAGAGGTATTTAGTGAATTAATTTTTACAATGTTCAGATTTATTAATACAATATTAACTGTGCAAAGTCATGTTGTTTCATGTAAGAACAACATTTTTTTCTTTTCAAATAAGGTTAAAAAATATTTCAATAGTTTCTTCTTATAAAAGAATAACTATTTTTATTAATTGGTATCTAAATTTAAATTAATAATAAAAATAGGAATTTAAAAACCATGTTTTGAAATGGTATTTCATGATGAACTAGAAAGTTATGATTATTATAAAATTGAATATTTTTTAATATGACTTTATAGATGGAATTATGGTCTAAAGCAGTTGATTCAAATTATAATGTTCAACCTGAAAGTTTTGCAAATATTTGGAACCTTAGAGGAGTACTAAGTAACGCTTATCACAAGGTGAAAATAAATATTAAATGAAGAAATGCTTCACTGGTGTTGCCAGTAAAATTATATTTACATCACAACAAAATAATACGTAAGTGAATATGTATAAGAAGAAACTTAAAGGAGTTTATGCATCTCTTAATATTAGTTTTTATAAGCATTAAGTGCATCTGTTATTAATTTATGTAAGCACTAAGTGCAAATTGACTATAAAATGGTTGTAATTTATAATATTAACTGTTATTAGTGATCTGAATAGTTCTAAACAAAATTAATATAAGTAACGAAAGATATATATTTGCATGTTCAAAAAATTGCCTTGATTAAATGATAATATTAAAAATATTAAATATTTATGTAAAGTTATGAATTATTTATGAATCATTACAAATAAAAGTATATATTTTATTTAATTATTATGACTTTGTTTGGTTCAGATTTAATTATATTATATTTAATTATTATTATTATAATTATTATAAATATTATATTATAATTAATCTAATATAATTAGATTATAATTAATCTTTTTATTTAAAGAGTAATTGACTTTTGTGCGATAGTTACTACAATATAAATTGTTTTGCTTTTTCAATTATGTGTTGATAACAGCTACTTCTTTACTTCAAAATTATCTGGCAAAAATAGAACAATGGCTACATAAATGGAAAATAAAAACTAATGTTAAGAAATCTCAACATCTCATCATATCATTGAGAAGCCACACAAGACCTGCCTTGTATTTGAATAAGACAATTATACCACATCAGGAATCCGTGAAATACCTAAGATTACATATAGAAAGTAAACTAAATTGAAAAATGCATATTTTAATAAAAAAAAAAAAACAAATAGATTAGAAACTGAAGGAAATAAACTGGCTAATGAGAAGATCATCTAAACTGTCTCTAAAAAATAAACTTCTATTTTACAAAGCGATAATAATTCCAATATGGACTTATGGGATAGAGCTATGGGGCTGAGCCAATCACATAATCCAGAGAGTCCAAAACAAAATTCTGAGAATGATCTGCAGAGCGGTTTATGACCAACCACATGATCCTATAAAATTCCTATAGTAGCGGAAATGATCCAAAACAGAAGTTTAATCTTTCAGAACAAATTGGATGCACACGTCAATCTGGAAATGCAAATAGTATAGACAGCCAAAAAATTATAACGCCTGAAAAGAAAATGGCCCAGTGATCTAACGTCCTCAACAGAATTTTCTCTGTTTTGTACAGGAAAATTTTCAAACAAATTATTTATAATTATTATTGATTATTGATTATTGTTTTCATTAATAATACTATTATTTTTATTATTATTTATTCTATTTATTTTTTTTTAATTTCTTTTATTCTGTTTTTTTTTTCAATACCATCACTTTTAACTTATAGATTATATTGTAATCTGATATAAAAAATATGCATAATTTGTAGTAATCATATTTATTACAAATTACAAGTATCAAAGCCAATCAAAAGCATGTTACTTGTATAATAATTAACTATTAATATATAAAAGACATTGTTCATTAAAAAAAAACACTTTAATCATAAAAATGTTTTAGATACAAAGCATTTCTAAAGAATTGAAGCTGATTTTTCAATATTTT
>NW_020539726.1:13443206-13512606 GCF_003426905.1 Ctenocephalides felis
GAGCTAAATGTGCAAAATATTGCAGTTTGTGAGGGAGAATTAAGCATCCGATTTGAATGATTCATAAAATTTCCTGCATGTTTTGATAAAAATAATTACTTTTGGAAAAAAATTATTTCAATTTTTTTTTCATTTTTTTTATATCGAAATAAATAATTCAGATTTTAAAATTACAAATTTCCAAAACATTTTTTTTCATAAGTTTTTTTTTCCAAGTTTTTTTGAAAATGTAAAATTTTACAAAAATCTAATTTTTTCAAAGTTAAAAAAATTTAATTTTTAAAAAAAAAAAATAATTTCTGGTGCGGGAAGTTTTAGCAATTTGCTTAAGGCACGGTGCCATACACCACTAGTTACAGTTTTTTTTTAATTACAATATTTATTACAACTGTAAATTAATATAACATCTAGCAATAATTATATAATGATAACATAATTTAAATAAATAAGAGTACAAAGGATAGAATTTACATTAAAATGATATCAGTGGTATGATGATTCAATATAAAATAAAAGCAAATAATAATAAAAATAAAGTTAATAAATAAAATAAATAAAAATTTCTGAATAATAAAATAATACTAGAAAAACAATAAAATATAACAAAATAACAATATTAGAAAAAAGATAATGATAATAATAATAATAATTTAATGTTAGCGTTTACAAATGGCTATTTATGAGATTATTAGGAATTTTTTGTTTTAGCCTGGTAACAGTTAAAACACTATTTTGTAGGTAGGTTTTGTTATTTGAGTATGTTCGATTTAGTTAGAGAAATTCTCATCACAAAATCGTGAAATAAATTATATTTACAATTAATTAAAGACTACTCTCATCCCTCGCGTTAAAGTTCCAATTTCGGATTTAAGATAAACTAGTGGTGAATGGCATCGTGCTTGAAGGCAAATTGCTGGAACTTCCCGTACCGTAATGAAATATTCGAGGAATATTAAATGTTTTCAAATAGATTATTTTTTCAAATACTGTAACTTATATATGTTTACAAAAAACTAAATAAACAAAACTTAATCAATCGAATTTAAAATGAAGGGCATTGTCTAATATTTATAAGAATTATATAAACTGAATTGCAAAGTTAAAATTATTTATTTTAAGTATATAGTGAGATTTAAAACTTTAGCTAGAAAAAAATTAAAATTCTATTTATATTTATATATATAAGCAGGGTCGGTCCTGTCCTGCCTTGCATGCGTTGCATGCAAAAAATGCGGGCGCACGCCTTAGAAGGCGCCAAATTAAGCTTCGGAAATTAAATTTATGATTTTTATTTACATTTTTTATTATGTATATAAAATTTAGAATACTTAATAAGTTATAATAAACAATTTAACTTAACTAGGGATACGGAGACAAAAAAGCATATTTATTTTGCAATGTTATATAAATAGAAACAATTAACCGATTAATAACTGTGCAAATTAGTAAATAACAGCTCTGTTTACTGCTTAATTTACTTATTCAATTTTTTCTTTGTTTGAATTTGCCGTGGAATCGAAAAGAAATTATCTAGTCACTAGATAAACTAAATTCTAGTGTATCTAGTGTTCAATTCCATAAGCGCAACTACGAAAGATCAAATTAATTATTGGGCATTATTGACAAAAATTGCGAGCTGGTTTAGTTGAATCGGAACTTGTTAAAAAATATAAACAAATTATAATCGGGAAAATGTACAATGGGAACTCAGTGGTTAGAAAATGGCATATTTATTCCGAGAAATTGAATTGTAGCCATAAATAAAAAAAGATTGTAGCTTTTGTTTTTGCTGCAAATGTTACGCATCTGATGAATTTTGAATGTTGAAGACATGCGTAGTTAGGGTTATGGAAATGGAACAAATATGAAAAATGAAAGCAAAATTTACTTTGAAACGAAAATCTTAAGTTTCTTTTTATACCTAGTGGTGTCCATACTCTAAATTTAATAATTATTAATTATGCAGAAATAATACATATAAAAAATAATTAGTTTTTTTTTTCAAAATAGTTCAAGAAATGTGTAATTTCTTTGCATTTTTTACTGATTTTTGAACAATACTTTTTAAATACGTTAAAAATTTAACTTTAAAACAATAAACTGATACGGGAAAGCAAGGATGAATACAATTCGGCTCTTGCGATATCAATAAGGAATAAGGAGAACATAGGTAAGGATGAAGGAGAAGTTTACGACGCAATTTTGGATATTGTAAATAATGAAAAATTAAATTAAAATAAAATAAAATTTAAAAAATCAAACATGAAATACGAGTGTTATGAGTTCTAGTTTTTTTTTGAGCTCTCTTAGCATGATTTGCTCAATAGAATAAATCGCATAATAAATAAGTGAAATGTTTTAATACCCAAATATTTGGTATTGCACATAAGTTAAAAATAATTGAAAATTTTAAAATATTTGATTCTAATCAACCGCTAATCGCCTCGATTTTCTAAATAAATTTAAAATCAATATGTTTTATACGCTTTTAGATTATAAATAATTATTCCGCACCAGAATAATTAAAAATTAATTTTTAAATAATATGTAAATATTTATATAATTTAAAGATAAACTGTTAAAACAATCAAAATTAATGGGGGAGGCGCTAGAAAAAAAGTTGCATTCGGGCGCTGAGGACCCCAGGACCGGCCCTGTTATAAGTATAATTATAGATATATACCCAGTAAACACGCGATGTGATCTTCTATAATATCGACATCGTTATTATAATGCGGTTATCGAATCTACGCCACAAGAGGATTTTAAACTTGCGTGCGCTTGTGTGTGTTACAATACACGCAAAGCTCGCATTGAGTTGTCTCGCGAGACATAAACACGCGCTGTCGGGGGTAATGACATCGTTGAATTTCATGTGAGATACATGTCGTGCGCTGGTGTGTGTTAGCACACATGCAAAGCATAATCAATGACGTCACACGGCGTGAAGCAAACGCGTCGTGCGCTGCGTTGTGTGCGTTGTGTGCTGGTGTGTGTGACCATACAAAGAAAGCTTTACATCAGCGCGCCGTGGCCACTGATGGAACCGACTGTTTCTTTGACGAAAGTTAACCTAACCCGCGTACAAAATGGCGCAAAATGTCACGAATTTATCATGCATCAAGTTATATTTTCTTTAGTATAATAATTACATTCGTTTAGTTATGCAACTTGTTCATAGTGATAATTGTAGAAAAGTGTAGAAAAATGACACTGTAAGTATATCATATATTATTTATATAGATATGTAATTACTTCACGATTTTGAATTCCATTTAGTGCATTATATCCTGGGATGAAGAAACGTTATTTTATGTCGATTTCTTTAGATGACAAAGGAGGTAACCAAATAGCATATCTTACAAAATCTGAGGACAATAATAAGGATCGTTTATCAAGGTTAAAATTATTATTTTACTAAATTAAGACATTAACATATCCATGTGTTCGACATAACCTCACTTCTTAAATCTCTTAAATTAGTCGGTTGAGAAGCGGATCGAGAATGATTGTTTGAATATGTAAGTCACTACAAATATAATAGCTATACAAATATATATATAAACAGCAAACACATATGCCATGTTCATATTTATTTCAGAAGTCGTACAAAACTGGAATGAAACGATGAACAATATACAGATCTTTAGACAGGCTCAAATAATATATGTTTAGGAGCAAATTGAAGATAATGGAGATTTATCTTCTTAATATGTAAGTTGATTCATATATAGTTGCTGTATATATATTATTTGGTAACAAATACATTATATTTATAATTGTTTTAGAAAACCTCTAAAATTGGGAACAGTATGTCGTATATGCATGAACTTGATTGATGTATTGATGTATAATGAACTGAAGATAGAATGAATTCAATCAGGTTAAAAAAAATGTATGTGCAAAAGCGACTCGAAGACGATTTAGATTTGTCTCCTGAATATGTAAGTTGCTACACATATGGAGTGGTATATATATTATTAGATTCAATAAAACACATTATGTTTCAAATTGTTTTAGAAAACTTCCAAGAAGTACATCATATATGAATATCCTGTATCCTCGCATTTGATGTATTGAACTGGCGATAGAATGAAATCAGTCAGTGTTAAAAATGTATGTATAAAAGCGACTTTAAGATGATGGAGATTTGTACACTGAACATGTAGGTAGCTACACATATGGTAGCTGTATATATATATTATATTATATACAGTAAATCACATTATGTTTGAATTTGTTTTAGAAAACTTCCAAAATTTGGGGCAGTATGTCATATGTGCATAATCTGTATCCTGGCATTTGATGCAATGAACTGGCGATAGAATGAAATAATGAAAAATAGGCAGGCTGTTTGATGTATAAGGAAGTGGCGATAGAATACTTATGCAACACTTCACACTTCACGCCCCAAAAATAGAATTACGTTCATTAGATATACAACAATTTTCATTAAATATACTGTTATTAATATGTTAAGATTGAATAATTTGTAAAAAGTTTTCTAGTATAGTTCATGTTAAAATTTTATAATTTCAAAACTACAATTCTAATTTGTAATATTTAAATATTGTAAAATTTCTTATTATTCACGTAAATAAATGCTTATTCGTACAGAAAAGAATATTAATTGCATTACGTCATCACTTTCAGGTGCTATTACGTCATAACTGAGTCGCCATTTTGTATGACGTCATGACCGAATCGTTTTCATTCGCCAATGACGTCATGACTGGGGTTAACGCCTTACGTCAGACGGTCTTATCATAATAAACAAACATATGTGGGTCAACGTCGATTTTCATGTATCACGAACGCCACGTGCGCCAGAGACCGAACCTCGATAGTTGTTCGATAGTTACATAAATTTGCGGCCGTATCCATTAAATATCGAGGAAAATGAATATGGGAACCGCATGTCACACGACCTAAATAAAATATTGCCACGATGTTGTGGCCATATCGCATGTTTACTGGGTATTTTTGTAAAGTGTTTTATGTTGAGCCTGATCGAATTACATTCTTCAAGTAAAAAGAAAATATGGTTTGGCTATGGAAAACGCGTTGTTATTTTAACGTTCTTGTTTTAAATTTAGCTTGAATTTGTATAAACTTTCATGTTCTTTGGTTCTTCGCAAAGTATTCGCAAGTCATTGACCTTGACCTTCGCAACTTCGATGGGCCTGACAATGCGATGACAGATACATCCAATATTGAAAAAGTGAACTATTTGACAGTTCTTTGATGGTAAACATGTGGTCCATACGCAAAAGTTATATATTGACTTAAATAGCTTTGATAAAATGTGATAACAAGTATTGGCAATAATATCGTAGCTGATTAGCATGAGAGGTCATTTATTATACAGTACATCGTTAGCGTTCCATACATCTCGGCGTTACGACAGACAAACGGAACTATCCGTATAACCTTAAAGAAATTTCGACGAATTTCACCAAGAATTTTTCTTATGTTTTAATTTCATAATAGTGGGTGATTAAATAAGTGTTCAAAATGAATTGCAGGTATCGTTATCAATTTATTTATTAAGTAAATGTTGTTTGGCATGTGTCCGTCCTATTTATAACATTTTCTGTGTATATGCGCACACTAATCAAGAGAATTCTAAACAACAATTATAAATATTTTGATAATAGCATATAAACTTTCTCCAGAAATATTCTGTTCCATTATTCTTAGAAACATCTGCATTATTTGTACATAATTTGATGTAATGCAAATTTTAAATAAATTTGTTGTATCTTAGATAATAAATTTAGATAAATAATTGATAATAACTTTCTCCATCATAAATATTCTGTCTCATTAATTGCTCTTAAAACCATCTGCATTATTTGTGCATAATTTGTTGTAATGCAATTTTTAAATAAATTTGTTGTATCTAAGTTTATATAGATAAATGTTTATTAATTAATTTGTTCATTGCTTTTGAAATATATGATATGAATTTGTTACATGACCTATCACATTTGATAAATATATGCCGAAATATTTTTTTTTACCCACTTCCATTGTTTTCTCTCTGATTTTAATACTTTAATGAGCTATAATTTTTTTATTATTTTATGTAGTATAAAATATATTTTTGTTCATTTTTAGTTATTGCAATTTGCCTGTTGCATATAATTAAATTTATAGGTTCCACACTTAAAGCGAGAATTTTGATGATTTCATTATTTTTTAATAATAGTTGTTAATGCATAAATTAGTTTCATACTTATTCCATATTTTTGTATTGCAATTTTTAAATAAATAAATTTATTGTATCTAATTTTAGATAGAAGAATGTTTAACATTGTTTTTAATTAACATAAAATAGTTGCATGATCTAGCCCATTCGATGAATATATGCTGTAATATTTTTTTTTTACTTACCTTAATTGTTATCACTTTGATTTTAATGCTTTAATGGGGATATAATTTTTTTTATTACGACATGTAATATAACATATATTTTTGTTTATTTTTAGTTAATGCAATATGTATGTTACATATAATTAAATTTGTTAGGTTTCACACTTAAAGCAAGAATTTTGATGATTTCATTATTTTTTAATAATAGTGTTACCGCATAAATTATTTTTATACTTATTCCATATTTTTGCAATGCAATTTTTAAATAAATAAATTTGTTGTATCTAATTTTAGATAGTAGAATGTTTATTAATTAATTTGGTCATTGTTTTTAAATAACATAAAATAAATTTGTTACATGATCTAGCACATTCGATGAATATATGCTGTAATATTTTTTTTTACTTACCTTCATTGTTATCGCTTTGATTTTAATACTTTAATGGGATATAATTTTTTTTATTATAACATGTAATATCAAATATATTTTTGTTCATTTTTAGTTATTGCAATATGTATGTTACATATAATTAAATTTATAGGTTCTACGCTTAAAGCAAGAATTTTGATGATTTCATTTCTTTTTAATAATAGTGTTACCGCATAAATTATTTTTATACTTATTCCATATTTTTGCAATGCTACTTTTAAATAAATAAATTTGTGTTATCTAATTTTAGATATAAGAATGTTTATTCATTAATTTGGTCATTGTTTTTAAACTGCATAATATAAATTTATTACATGACCTATCACATTTCTTGAATATATGCTGTAATATATTTTTTTTTACTTACATTCATTGTTTTTGCTCTGATTTTAATACTTTAATGGGCTATAATTTTTTTTTATTACAACATGTAATATAAAATATATTTGTGTTCATTTTTAGTTATTGCAGTATGTATGTTACATATAATTAAATTTATTAGGTTTCACACTTAAAGCGAGAATTTTGATGATTTCATTATTTTTTAATGATAGTGTTAACGCATAAATTATTTTCATACTTATTCCATATTTTTATAATGCAATTTTTAAATAAACAAATTTGTTGTATCTAATTTCAGATAGTTGAATGCTTAATAATTAATTTGGTCTGTGTTTTTAAACTGCATAATATAAATTTGTTACATGATGTAGCACATTCGATGAATACATGCTGTAATATTCTTTTTTACTTACATTCATTGTTTTTGCTCTGATTTTAATATTTTAATGGGCTATAATTTTTTTTTATTACAACATGTAATATAAAATATATTTTTGTTCATTTTTAGTTATTGCAGTATGTATGTTATATATAATTAAATTTATTAGGTTTCACGCTTAAAGCGAGAATTTTGATGATTTCATTATTTTTTAATAATAGTGTTACCGCATAAATTATTTTTATACTTATTCCATATTTTTGTAATGCAATTTTTAAATAAATAAATTTGTTGTATCTAATTTTAGATAGATGAATGTTTATTAATTAATTTGGTCATTGTTTTTAAACTGCATAATATGAATTTGTTACATGGCCTATCATATTTGATGAATATGTGCTGTAATAATTTTTTTTACTTACCTTTATTGTTTTCGCTCTGATTTATAGGCTATAATTTTTTTATTGTAACATGCAATATCAAATGTAATTATTGCAATATGTGTGTTAAATATAATTAAATTTAGAAATATGATCGAACAACACTCTTTTTTGCACCTATTTATTAAATAATAATTTCACATACGTTTCGAGACTAGGTTTGTCTCATCATCAGTGTGTTATAATTTAAAATATAAAATATGGAAACCTAAATTAGCATTATGTTATTTGTTACAAGTCGTTCACTGCACTGTTAAATTTATAGGTTCAGTACTTAGAGAATTTTGATGTTTTCATTATTTTCATTATTAATTAGTAATTTTTATATTTATTCCATATTTTTGTATTTCAGATTTTCACAAATTATAAGGAATACTTTGAAAATCAGAGGAACATCCGCCAGATATATTTGTCTCTCACAAGCACATTTTCAAAATCATTCACAAAATAATAATGAAAACTGTTCTTCGTGGCATAGTCACAAAGTATTCTCTCTTTTGGGTATAGTTGCAGCTGCTTATGCTGGTTATAGGTATACCAGTAAGTGAAAATATTTTTGTATATATATTTTTTCTTGTTAGATCTATGATTTATTATTGAAAAAAAAAAGAATATCATGAAAAACTTCATTATTTCTGTTCTTATGAAAAAATAGTATAATGTTTTAAAGTTAAACTTTTCTCTAAACTTTAAGTAAAATTCTTTGAACTGTAAGAATTATAAAAAAAATTACTGAATGATGACACATAACCGTGTCAAAATTGGCTGCAAATTAACAATCAAGAATATGTCTCAACGTATAGCAAAAAAATCTAAAATTTATATAATACATAATTCCTAATAAATTATATTATCGAAGTTCATATGTAAGTATTTATTGTACCAAACATTTTGGCACATATTATTATTTCATTTTTGGAGGAAATGCAATTTATAAAATAAATTCTGTAAATAATAATATACAAAAAATATAAAAAATAATAATGAAATAATAATAATAAATTTAATGTATTATTTTAAAAAAATATTATTGAAATACTATATTTTATTACAATGTACTGGTTACATATAGTTTTTTTTGTTGGAAATGCTTGGTTTAATTAATAACTATAAAAGATTACACCTAAAAATATTGATTTTATATTGAAGATCATATATGTTCAAGTTCATATATTTATTTCCTTGCACAGAAAACAATATAAAACTTTAAAAAAAACTTTTTTTTGCAGGTGAAAAAAAATTGCTTCACGTTCATGCAGAAAGTGCAAATGAACTTGGTGTACAAAAAGTTGCAGTAGGAGAACCAAGGCCAGATTTGCCATTCTATAGCATGGACGATGTCACAAAACATGCTTCAATGTTAGATTAATAGATAGCATTTCTACAAGTTTGTGGTATCTAAATAAAAATTGTCTTTAATAGGGAAACTGGAATTTGGGTGACTTATCGTTTGGGTGTTTATGATATTACAAACTTTGTAGCGGAGCATCCAGGAAGCGATATTATAAATTTAGCGGCTGGAGGATCAGTAGAACCATTTTGGAATATTTATCAACAACATAATAATCCACAAGTTTGGGCTCTACTGGAGACGCTAAGAATAGGTATGGACCAATTTTAAGTTATATAGAAGTAAAATCACAAAACAATTTTTATAATAAATTTTGAATTGAAATTTTACTGTTTATAAATACGTATTATTGTACCCCAGTTTTAAAACAAACCTACATACCTATTTAATTATTGGTTAAACAATTGAAATTATGCCTTTTATATAATTTGTTAAATTTTTTATTTCACAGTATGTTTACTCTCTTTATAAACATATCAACAGACACACTATAAAAATAAAAATATAAACAATAGAAATAATTTATAATGATACATATATTGTCAAATAACATTGTCATATATATATGCACTATATTAATATGTAGTTTATGCATTAAGGTAACCTAAATCCTGATGATCAAGCCGACACATCAGATTTACATGATCCTTGGAGTACAGAACCTAAACGCCATCCAGTACTGAAAGCTGCTTCACAGAAACCATTCAATGCCGAGCCTCCTCTGAAATTGCTCTGTGATAGTTTTTTCACACCAAAGTGAGTGTTTATTGTAGTGTGCATTATTAGGATCAATCAAAAGCACCCAATTTACCAAATATATTTATATTTTAGTGAAATGTTTTATGTACGTAATCATTTACCTGTACCTGACATTAATGTTGAAGATTACGAACTTGATATCTCTGTGGAAATAGCTTGTGACAAATCAGTGACTAAAGAAGCAACTTTCAAGTTAGATGATATTAAAAAATTGCCAAAATATTCAGTCAGCGCAGCTATAATGTGCGGCGGAAATCGACGGTCAGAAATGACTAAGGTAAATATTAATATTTAATAATTCTCATAATACTATGTCATTTATTTCTGCATATTTTACCACGTAGTAATAAATTAAGAAAGTTTTGTATTTTCTCGGGGTTTCAATTCATTATGAATCGTTTTACGACAAAATTTTAAAAAGTGACGAACACAACCAAACGTAGCGAGCAATGTTCCGCAACTTGTGGGTACATCGAAGAAAATTGTTTGTTCATACATGAACTCGTATGTGCAGTGTAGACACTACCACAAATGTAGACAAACATTTTTCTTTTTTGATGTTAATATGTGCAGTCCTGCATTTGTTTATTTTAAATAATTTTTCTTTTTTCCGCCACGATACATCTTCCCATGATACATCTTTTAACAAAGAAGGTTCAAACCCTAGACAATATAATAATAATATGTTTCAAGCCTTCACTGCTTTGAGGCGTTTGTTCAAGTTGGTTTGGAATGATTCGCCTTCGTTCATTAAGTGAGGAGCACCTTAACTTTCCGTTTGTCGATCTTTACCAGAAGCTAATCAGCACGATTACCGACCTTTCGAATGGTTTTTAAATTTTTCAAAATCAAGATCGCTAAGCTAGTCAACGCAAGTCTTTATCAAGCCTCATGAAATGGCTTTAAAATTTTTGAAATCGGTGCAACCGTTTTTAAGAGAACGTCGACGAAAAGCGAAGTTTTTATTTATTTTCTTTTCCGTAATTTTCTCACAAATACATTGCCACACAGTTTCTAATTTTGGTGCCAAATGATTCAGAATGACTCAAAAGATCGAAAAAAATAAAATTAGCAAATCAGATTCTGTTTCTAATATTTCGAATTATTAATTTTTCCAAATAAAGGTTAAAGATGTTCGAGGTTTGACTTGGGGTGCAGCAGCTGTTGGTAATGCCACATGGTCTGGAGCCCGATTAGTTGATGTTTTGGAATCCATGGGTATTAAATCAGATGAAGAAAGTCATGTGCAGGTAAGTCAATTTTTTTAATATATGATGATGTCTGTAAAGTAACACTAGGTTCTAAGACCTTTTAAGACCTCTTATTACAATAATCTTATTATAGGGCCTCAACAGTATTTTAATGAAATTTTCTTGTCTTTTTTTACCCAATATCTATTTCATCATTCCATATAGATAAATGTATGACTACACCTATAAAAGTAATATTTTTCAAGACCTCTTATTACAATAATCTTATTATAGGGCCTCAACAGTATTTTAATGAAATTTTCTTGTCTTTTTTTACCCAATATCTATTTCATCATTCCATAGATAAATGTATGACTACACCTATAAAAGTAATATTTTTACAATAATCTTATTATAGGGCCTCAACAGTATTTTAATGAAATTTTCTTGTCTTTTTTTACCCAATATCTATTTCATCATTCCATAGATAAATGTATGACTACGCCTATAAAAATAATATATGTTGTTTTGTCGTTTAATCCAATGATGATCAAAATTTTATAATTTGTTTGCATTATAATTTTATATTGTTTGCATTGGAATTTTGTGATTTGAGTAGCATTTTTCATATGGTTCCAATCTTTATGCAACACCTTCATATGATTTTTAAATTTTATATAAGTATAAAAATATATTTTCTAAATTCTATACATTCCTGAAAAATTAATAAACTTTTTCTTTAATAAATATTAACCTTTTAACAAATGAAAACATAAACATTTTTTGTATTTCTTTAAAATTCCATTCCTTTCGATAATTGGTGAAAAAGTAAATAAACAACTCGAAAGTTGCAATTTTAGTATTTTAGGAGCAATGCTTTAATGTATCAGCGTAATAAAAATATGTTCATATTAATATATCCAATGATGTTTTTCTATATTTGAAAACCTATGTGAAAAAGAACATTTCACATTATTGATATAATTTAAGAAAATATAGAATTTTGCAAAAATATGCCTTTATACTTTAATTTAAAATCCAAATTTAATAGTTGATTGATTTTCTTGAATCCTTATTTACTGGTTGTTTATTTTTATTAGTTCATAGGATTAGATGCTGATCCTACAAATACAACTTATGGTGCTTCAGTGCCATTATCGCATGTAATGAATCCACGAAATGATGTGCTGCTTGCATATGAAATGAATGGAAAACCTCTGAATAGAGATCATGGTTTTCCCTTGAGGGTTATTATACCAGGAGTAATTGGTGCTAGGAATGTTAAGTGGTTAGGTATAAATATTACTATTTAATTAAATTTTTAAAATTTTTCTAATTTTTTTAATAACCATTTTTTTAAATTGAGTGTGTAGTCTAGGCAAATAAGTGTTATCACATACTTTTAACTCCATTTTACCAATTATTTCTAGATTGAGCACTCTTTCCTTACTATTGATTATCAGTTACTTTTACTATGATATATTTTTATTTAGGATCAATAGTCATATCCTCAGAGGAGAGTGATTCCCATTGGCAACAAAACGATTATAAAGGTTTTAGTCCAAGCACGGATTGGGATACAGTTGATTTTACTAAGTCACCTGCTATACAGGCAATGCCAGTAACATCTGCCATATGCCTACCTCAGGAGAATGAAAAAGTCAAACCTGAAAATGGATTTATCAAAGTTAAAGGTACAAATAAGGAATAGTTAAAAAAAATTTTTTTTAAGAGTTTTTGAATCAGATTTGTTATCATGGTACACTTTTTAATTATAAATAATATAATTTATTAGTGTACCTCAAAATATACTATTTCATTTTCTCAAATTTATTACTATTTTGACTTTTAATATAAATCAGTAATAAGTACTTTTTATAATGAAAAATATTTTAACTAGGATATGCTTGGTCTGGAGGTGGCCAAAGGATTGTGCGAGTAGATGTAACAGGTGATCAAGGTTTAACATGGACGACAGCGAAACTGGAGCAAGGTAAAGAACCTTCATCACGACACTACGGTTGGACTTTGTGGACTGCTGAAGTACCTGTTCAAAAGGGTGTGAAAGAGGTATTTAGTGAATTAATTTTTACAATGTTCAGATTTATTACTACAATATTAACTGTATAAAGTCATGTTGTTTCATGTAAGAACAATATTATTATAATAATAAAGAAAGTATTTTTTCAACCTTATTTAAAAAAATATATTTTCTTAAATAAGGTTGAATAAATACTTTATTATTCTTATTATAAATGCATTACTATTTTTATTAATTGGTATCATAAATTTAAAGTAATAAAATTTAATAATTAATAAAATAGGAATTAAAAAACTATGTTTTGAAATGGTATTTTATGATGAACTAGAAAGTAATGATTATTATAAATTCGAATATTTTTTAATTTGACTTTATAGATGGAATTGTGGTCTAAAGCAGTTGATTCAAATTATAATGTTCAGCCCGAAAGTTTTGCAAATATTTGGAACCTTAGAGGAGTACTAAGTAACGCTTATCACAAGGTGAAAATAAATATTAAGTGAAGGAATACTTAACTGGCGTTGCCAGTAAAATTATATTTACATCACAACAAAATAATACATAAGTGAATATGTATAAGAAGAAACTTAAAGGAGTTTATGCATCTCTTAATATTAGTTTTTATAAGCATTAAGTGCATCTGTTATTAATTTATGTAAGCACTAAGTGCAAATTGACTATAAAATGGTTGTAATTTATAATATTAATTGTTATTAGTGATCTGAATAGTTTTAAATATGTGTAAGGAAAGATATATATTTGCATGTTCAAAAAATTGCCTTGATAAATGATTATAATAAAAATATTAAATATTTATGTAAAATTATAAATTATTTATGAATCATTGCAAATAAAAGTATATATTTTATTTATTTATTATGCCTTTTCTGTTTTAATTTCTGATTTGGTTAAGAATTAATTAATTAATATCTTTATTGAAATTAGAGTTACTGACTTTTGTGCAATTTTTGCTACAATATAAATTTATTATCCAGCTTTTTTATGTTATGCTCTTTTAACCAGAGTTATTACAATTATCAAAGCCGATCGAAAGCAGGTTACTTGTAAATAATTATTTATTAATATATAAAAGAACTCCTTTTGCAAACCATAATCACATTCTAAAAAATAAAAGCTGATTTTTTAACGTTTTGTTTTTCTAATTTTTAATTTTCAATAGTTTATATATAAAATTATATTCGATTGCCAAAAACAACAAACTGAATCACTCATTAATGTTCTATATTATTGTGTAGACCCCCATTTCTCCACGTTTAATTAATTTTTAGTAATATATTTTAAAGTAAACAATACTTTTAGTACATTTTGACATATGAATTGTAAATGTCGATAAAGTAACTAGCAACTTTTTAAGTGCGAACGGTGCCAACCTTAGATAATATATTAAATTATTTTGCTAGCTATCTCTACGCCATCTTAAGTCGCTTTGTTAACGTCCTATGAAAATCCAAACATTTTTGTTGTCGCATGTATTATAAATTAAATAAAAAATGATTTTTAAAGTGATTTATTTTGGTTAAGATACACAAATTTTACATTGATTTAAAATTTTCGTGCAAGTTATTTGCGTCGATTCATTATGTAGAATTCTTATAGTATGTTAATAATTACCCGACAACTATTACTATTACTATAGACCTATAGCGAATTGTTAGCACTTACAAATATTGTAAAATTTGATACCGCTCAGGTAATAATGGTACAACCTTTTTGCAAGTACGATGACCAACAAGCTACAGTTGTGATATGGTGAAAATTCAGTTAAAACATTATTGATTTCAAATTAATAATTCGATTAGTTTTTATAGATTGTGTATGTAGCTTTGTTATAAAAATTAACTTTATTAAAAGTTAATTAATGAGGCTGATAAAACCAAGTTGGATACACCATGAAGGTAAGCGTTGCATTTGTTAAATAAATGTTTATAATATTATATTATATTTATTGCGGTAATATTTTGGTAGTAATATAAATATTATTTGTGCGATACCAATTTTTATATAGGAATCTAAAATAAAATTTTGTTTGTACGAAAATGTAAGGTTAACTTTTTTTAGCTAGGTGTCAACGTATTTCCAACTACAAATATTGTCTTTTTCTGTAAATGCATTGATAATTTTAATGATATAGTATGTCATAATACTAAAATTTAATAAAATTTAAAATAATTAATTTAAATTTTAATATTTAAAATCATTATATCAAGTTTCAAGAGTTAACAAAGAAATTTATAAAAAAAATTAATTCCTATTTTTGCCTTATAGCAATATGTAATAAACTATAGCTGAGAATGTTTGCAATATTATTAGAAATTATTCATTTTATCATCATATTTACTAGAAAGTGCAATGCATAATTTATCAACAATTAAATTCCTTTTTTCAAATTGTTTTTTACCAATCTGTTTGGAATATTGTTGGTAACTTATAATACCAAGTAGTAATTAAAATCATTTTGATTTTAAATTTAATTCTTCTTTTAATCATAAACTGTATGAAAATGACGTTTTATTTTTTTAGAGCACCCCACATAATTTTAAATGATTTTGAGGATGGTTCTCTGGGAATGTTTTTTATGTTATATAAGCAATTAGTTTTCATAATCATTAAAATAACAAAAATATTAAAGATACATGTGTACATATAAAACGCATTATAATTCTCAACTTTGAATTATAACTTAATTGTTTTTAGGTAAACCAATATTTTCAATTGATGTTCATCCTTCTGGAAATAAACTTGCAACAGGAGGCCAGGGGGGAGATTCTGGAAGAGTGGTCATCTGGAATTGGGCCCCCTTAGTCTCACTCGATGCTGAAAATGATCCCAATGTTCCAAAAATATTGTGTTTAATAGATCAGCACTCAGGTAATAACAAGTGAACATTATATTCAATTATGAATTCCTTTTTGTATATTTACATATTAAAAATAATCTGGCAATTATAGCAAATATCTTTTTATTTACAATAACAATTTGTTTAAGAAAAAAGTTGTTAGTATTGTATAATATTTTTTATTGTATTGTTTTTAATTTAATAGTACATAGCAAAATAATTATGTAATAATATTTTGCATGTATAATTATATTTTTAAAGCTTGTGTAAATTGTGTACGATGGAGTTGGAGTGGAACAATGTTAGCATCAGCGGGAGATGACAAACTGATCAAGATATGGAAGAAAGGAGCAGGAACAGGCGGAACTGTTTTTGGTAGCAAGGTTGTTAATAAGGAAAATTGGAAATGTTCAGCTACTTTACAAATTCATCAAGGTAATTAAAGCTAGTAAATTCACTTATATTTACTATATAATTAATTTTTTTTTTTTTTAATTGACTCGTATTATGCATAAATGTAAAAGTAATAGGTCAATATTTTTCAAAAAATTGAATTAATTACTGAGTTTTCTGTTAGTTATAGTGTTTAATTTTTAGACTTTGAATGTTATAATCTTGTTTTATTAATAAATAAATTAAATTAAATCATTTTACAATTTTTCCAGGTGATATTTTGGATTTGTCATGGTCACCAGGAGATCGGTGGCTAATGAGTTGCAGTGTTGATAATACAATAATTATTTGGGATACTACAACTTTTACTGTAAAAGAACAACTTAGTGGGCATACGGGAATGGTGAAAGGTGTGGTTTGGGACCCTGTAAGTATGAAACTTACATTAATTATATTTGATTGTTATATATTATAATTTATATTTATTTTGAAAATTTATAATAAACTCGATAATTCAATAAATGAATGCTAAATTTTAGGTTGGTAAATATTTAGCTTCACAATCTGATGATAAGAGTGTTAGAGTTTGGCGTACGTCAGATTGGATGCAAGAAGCTGTTATTACGGAACCTTTTGCTAAATGTGGAGGTATTTCCTTTTATATACATTATTATAAAGTATTAGTTAATATTCAAACTTTAATTCTGTTTATATTAATTTTATAATTTATTTAAAATTAATTGCATTCACTTCAAAATACCATAATAATTTTATTTATTATTTTTATGTTTTAATCCATGTAATATTTTAGGTACTACTCATGTTTTGCGTCTTTCCTGGTCACCAGATGGTCAGTACTTGGTTTCAGCTCATGCCATGAATGGCAGAGGTCCAACAGCCCAAATAATTGAACGAGATGGATGGAGCAGTGACAAAGATTTTGTTGGCCACAGAAAAGCTGTAACATGTGTTGTAAGTGAATATTTAAATACAGCCCAACACACACCTTTCTCTAACAATCACACTTTTTGTGATATTGATAAAATTTAATATAGAATTAATGCAGTTATAAATAGAAAATATTTTAAGTTTCTACATTTCTTCTTTAGTTCTAACTTTTTTTTCAACAAAAGAGTTCTAAAAATAATTAAAACTAAAAAAGTGTATGATAATGGTTTGATTTTATATATCAGGTGATATAAGAAGCTTTCAATTTGTTATTCTAATGTTATTTTCTAGTTTTAACAATACAGGAAATAAATACACAATTTTTCTCACAGAGATTCAACAATAATATAATGGAACGAGGCGCTAGGCCTGGAGCCCGGCCTGTCAAATATTGCTGTCTTGCTATGGGATCACGAGATTGTGCATTATCTGTTTGGTGCACTTCAGATCACAGACCATTATTTGCAATACATGATTTATTCACAAAGAGTGTAATGGATCTTTCATGGAGTGCTGATGGTGAATTCTTAATTTATTTTTGATAAACATACTCAGTGATTATTAGAAAATGATCAGTGGTTAATTAAATTGTATATTACAACTTGTTTTTTAAGCGAAAATGAAAGTGAAAATGTTATTAAAGAGAATGTACAATTGTATTTTTTGTAATTAATTTAATGATCAAGTTGATTTATAAAGTTTACCATAAATATTTTATCATTCATCTTTATTTTAAATTTTATTTAATTTGTTAATGAATTTGTTAATCTCTTGTAGGATTGTCTTTATTAGCTTGTAGTTGGGATGGCAGTGTAGCATGCTTGCATTTTAAAAGTGAAGAAATGGGTCGACTGTTGACGAGTGCAGAAAAGGTTTTTAACATTGTTTTTTAGCAAGTTATTTTTTACTTATTCTTATATTCTTATCATTTTCCATAGAATGCATTATATGAAAGACTTTATGGACAGTCAGCTGAAAACATAAATGATTCTGGAAATCGCACAATTCTGGAAAGTTGTGATTTATTGGATGAAACCATCAAACCAGTGCCAAATCAAGTAAATGGTGTTGAAGAAACAAGAATAGTATCTAGTGAAGTATCGATTAAAGACCAAAGTTTAAATGTTAGTGTTGAACAAGAAACCATAATCAATAAATCACAACCTCCACCTACTGCACCAAAACCAATAAACAAACAGATTGAAACGAGAACATCTGATGGCAAACGTAGAATTACTCCCATGTTTATCCCAGCAAATGTAGAATCGTAAGTTTCTTTTTTAAATATATAGAATTTTCTCATAATTTAAAAATCATTTTATCAATTATAGAAATAGTTTACAAAATGGAACTAGTTTTCCAAGCAGTGCAGTCATGTCAAACAGTAAAGCAGCTAGTATAACAAATCCTATGGTTAAACCCTCTGTTACCATGTCTAATCAAGTCACTCTTCCTAAGTCAAATGTTGCATCTAATAGGATTATTGATAATAATAAAACTGTAGATGAATCGTAAGTACAATATTTTGATAATCTAAATATTTTATACATAATAAATGGACTTTTATTTGGCTTGCACCGAATATTCGGTTACTATTCGGTATTCGGCATATTTGGCATCTTCTTTGATATTCGGCCGAATACAGAATAGTTAAAATCAAAGGCGCCACTAAGCGACAGCATCGTTGGTGTTTTATCTTTTATCTGATAAAGAGCTCACGATGGATCTGTATTTGGAAGTGTTCATTTTACATAATATAATATGAAGAAATGGTTTTGCTATAATATATATAATATTTAAACTTTATCGACCTTTGAGATTATAAATGAACACATGAAGAACTTTTTTTTTGATTCTTCAAAGAATACTTTGTTACATGTTTATGCTATTTAATTCATATTAACAATTTTAATTCATTTCATATTAATAAATATCATTCAATGGTTGTTACACACATAGATTTGTATCTATACAATAAAGTAGGCTTGCACCGAATATTCGGTTACTAATCGGTATTCGGCATATGCGGCATCTTTTTTAATGTTTGGCCGAATACCGAATAGTAACTTACCATTCGTCCGAATACCAAATAGCTAAAATCGAAGGCGCCGCTGCCGCTCAGCGATAGCATTGTTGGTGTATTATATTTTATGCGATCTGTATTTGGAAGTATTTAGTTTACATAATATAATATGAACATATGAAGATTCTGTTATTGAATATAGAATAATTTAAACTTGATCGACTTTTGAGATTAGAATTCAACACGTGAAGAGCTTTTTACTGAATACTCACAAGATACTTTATTGTCACATGTTTATAATATCTAATATGAATCATTCAATGGTTTCACACATTATTTGTATCTATACAATAAAGTCATTCATTAAATTCAATCTAAGCATTTTCAAATGAAGAGCTGTATTATCGGCTCTTTATTGCAAAATATACAAACAATATTTTTGATCAGTTTATTTTTATTTCATTATAATTAGCCTTCCCAATATATGATAAATAATATTGTGTTAATAAAAAAAAAAATGTTCATGAAAGAAATAATTGAAAACACATTTATACAATATGTAAAGAATCGCTTTTTTCATGATTTTAACATTTATTTCCCGATCACATATGGTATTCAAGTATTTGGTATTCGGCCGAATAATATAAATTGTGCCAAATATTCTAAATAACAAAGAGTAATCGAATAGTGGTTACAAGTTTAGACATAAATTTTGAATAAATGATAATATAGCAACTACTGATAGTAATTACATTATTACGAACGATTTAAGGCGCTAAAAACCTGCCGAATAGTTGCCGAATATTCGGTATTCGGTCTCTGGAGCATGCCGAATATTCGGTATCCGGTATTTTGCCGAATATAGCAGGTCTATTTTTTTATACATAAACATTTTTTTTTGCAATCCACATCGGTGCTAGACAAATATTTTATTTAAAACCTGATTTATGATATTTTCAAGCTTATTAACTAGTATTTTGTCTACAAATTTTTAACCTCCTCCTTTAATGAAACATCTGATTTGCTGATTATGTTTACTTTATTTTTGACGTTATTCTAAATCAAATGAAACCAAATTTGATAAATATGTGTGTTGTGAACCTTGTGCCGACGTTTTCTCAAAAACGGCTGGACGGATTTAAAAAATTTAAAAGTCTAGACATTTTTAAAAATCCAAAAACATTTGAATTGAACATTTTACCTAAATAGCGGAATCTCAATTATTGTTGATTGATTATTTAAGTTCATCATATACACGTATCAGGAAATTCATACAACTTCTCTCAAGGCAAAATTCTGCTTGCAACTAATTAAATTTGTATTCAGGAATGATTAATACTTGTAAATTAATGTATCTTTTTTAGGCCTCTCGATAATAATTAAAAAGGGCTCTAGATTTACCAAGTGTTGGACCTGCAGCAGTTCCAGAAAAAAAAACTAAATTAGATAATGTTCGATCTAATATATCCCAAGCAGGACCATTAGCAGCATTTACTGGAAATGTAGTTCGGGATGCAGGAAAATATAAAATACAGGTGATTCATAATAATTGATTATTTAATGAAGAACATACACAAAAGTTTTAAAACTGATTGCATCAATCTTTTTTTTATTATTTTATTTAATTTAAATTCTTGTAAGTTACATTTAAATGAAATCTGTTTTCCAGTTTTCAAACAATTTCCTAAAGACACAGCATGGACATTTGCATAGTATTAAAGCATACAATTCTACAATGTTATCGGATAATAAATTCTTATGGCAGTATTATACTGGTAAGTCAATAGAGAGTTAAAATATAGCAATGTTTTTTTAATATTGTTTACTTAAAGTATATTTAGTTATGGTTTATATAAAAATCTATATTAATTTTAGCAAAAAATGTTTAATCAAATTACTTATTCAAATGACACTGTTGAAAGTCAGTACGTACTGACTGACTGATATATTAAATAGGTTTTAATAAAAAAAATTGTTGTTATAAAAGGTGCGTCAATTGTGTATGCAGCCTGCACAGCTTCTTTCATATCAGTGGCTTGTGAAGATATGGTAATTCACTGTTTAGAGACTACCTCAGGAAAGCCTGCATTGCCATTAATATCTTTACCAGGACCTTGTATTCGATTAGTCTTAACACCTACAATTATTTAGCTGCACTAACAACAAATTCTCATGTTCTGGTTGGAATATATCTGAAAGAAAAGCTATTTTTCGTGAAACATTTGGACATCTTTTAGCAGATGGTATGACAAATTTGGAATAATAAGAACATAGTAAACATCAAATTGAATTTCGATATGGAATGTATCATATAATTTAGAATCATATATGTAATGTTTATTATTCTATTTATGAAAGTATTTCTATTAACTTGCATAAATTCTTCACTTCTATAGTTTTGTCTTTGAATAAGTTTTATTATTTCATAGCATATGAAAAAAAAAGTTTCTCTCTAGACTCAATAAAGGAAGTTGAAAGATGTACAATTGATTCTTCTGAATCAACTTCTTTTGTTTTTACTGAAAAATAATTGATAAAAGAATATAAGCTTATTTGAAAATATTAAGATCTATTGATTTTTAAATTATTTGCTATATTTACATATAGTTGAAGTGAATATTTAGGAATCTTGTTTAAAAAATGTATGTTTTTTTTCAGCTACATTATTGAATTGTGCTCTAACACATTTTGGTATGCCAATCATAACATTTTCAAATGGCAAATCATATACTTATTGTAAGGATCTACAAACATGGTAAGTTAATGTTTAACAAAATTAAATAGTATGAAGTAGAACTAACTTTAAGTAATTTATTTTTTGTTGCTTTATAGGATAATGTTATGTAATCCACGAGACCCTGTAATGAGGATAGGAATGTGGTCCGTCTCTAAAGCTACTCCGCCTCCTAGGGGACAAGCTTTGACTATTGCACAACATGCAATATCTGCCAAGTCCATGTTATATGGGTATATTTTTCATTATATTTTTAATAATGCTTACAAAGATGTATATTTATATAATATAAGATACTACTTAATATGTTATCTTATATTATATTATAGTCTTATATTATAGTCTTATATAGATTAGAGCATTTAAAATTCTAAAATTGATTATGGCATGCCATTTTGGCTCAAAAAATATATTATTTTATCTATTTCATTTTTAAATCGCTGCAGATATATGAACAATTCATTTCTTATATAAATTTTATGATGCCACAAATCCACTTACCACAAAAAAATACAGCAGTTCTGAAGTATTTAAAATTATAATAATAGATTGTAAATTGGGCTGAATAATTAAAACAAAACAAGAACTAGCTGTAAGTGGAATTCTGTCTTAAGGCAATTAAGGCATCGTGCCTTAAGGCAAATTGCTGGAACTTTCCGTACCAAAATTTTTTTTTAAAAAAACAATAACATTTTTGAAAAAAATTTACTTCAAAAAAATAAGATTTTTAAGAAACTATAAATTGGACCAAAAATTACTTTTTTTGAGAAAAAAAATATATAAAAAAGAAAAAAAAATTTTTAATTTTTTTTTTTTTTTAAAATTTTTTTTTTTATTTTGACATATTTTGGAAGATCTAAAGTTTTTTCAAAGCAATTGTACTGCTTTAACTGCATAAAGACAAAATATCAAAGCGCGTAAGCGCCACGTCGCCGTCTAACGCGTAAACATTGGTACGGAACCCATAGGAATGTAAACCAAATTCATACTTATTGTTAAAATCTCTATAAAATATCTGATAATTGATATGCATAAGTCTAATGATCATTTTTGACCGCCAAATGGCATTTTTTTACTTTTTCATTAGATCTCCGAAACCGCTAGACCTGCCTTTATGAAAATTTGATCGGTTCTTCACCTAGTCAATATAAGTAAAATGTTTTTTGAATTATTAAAATCGGACGCTCCGTTCTCTTAAAACCTGAGTACCGTTTTCGGCACTTTTTGCCCCGTATCTTCGGAACGGCTAGACGCTGCCTTCGCCAAAAACTAATCAGCACGTCTCCTTATCAGTACGAATCGAATGTTTTTTGAATTATTCAAATCGGTTGATCCGTGTTCCCGAAATCGTCGACGAAAATTTGTATCCGCACATACATACACAACACACACACGTACATACACAAACACCACACCACACACATACATCCATCTTTCTAAGGTATGCCAAATTTCAGAAACCTTTGAAACGTAAAGATATATAAAAAATTTATTTTCGATTTTTTGCGATTACTATAAACTTGCCCTACGGGAAGTTAACAAATACTGAGAATTATAAAATTCAATTAATTATGATAGTATGCTTTTCTTTAATTTTTAGTGCTGGTAATACTCGTCAGCATGCAGCAGCCCAAAGCTTTCTGGAATCACAATTGATAGCAAGTGAGGCCTTGAAATCAGCTGATGACTTC
This sequence comes from Ctenocephalides felis, assembly GCF_003426905.1. Classification (NCBI taxonomy): domain Eukaryota; kingdom Metazoa; phylum Arthropoda; class Insecta; order Siphonaptera; family Pulicidae; genus Ctenocephalides; species Ctenocephalides felis. Next base: position 13,467,160 of record NW_020539726.1, read on the forward strand.
CGATATTGGCTAGAAGCGTTTATGGAGCATTTAGGAGCTCATGGGCCTGAGCAAGCATTGAGACGAGTACTAGATGATCTGTTGGGTTCATCTATTTTGATGTCCAAAGATGCAAATAATACTTCGAAACGAGAAATATTGGTAAATATAAATTTTATTTGTGACTAAATACCCTGAAAGTTTATGTTTGCTTCTATAAATACCAAGGCTATTAATTTATTTGTACTTTTATGGGAGGATTCATATTTTATTATTAATCTTTATAGGCTTATTTTTCATATTTATTAAATATGACTTCTTTATGCATGTTTACAATAATTTTATATCAACAATGCAACAGATATCATTGTAATCATTCTAAAATAAAACACAGACTATAATAGTTTGTTCATGTCATTTTTAGAATTTTTTTTATGTTGAAGAATTTCTGACCAAAATTATTTATCATTTCCAGGACTTGACAAAAATGTACTATTAGAATCTTGCCTACGAATTCTGAGGAAGCATGTAAATGGCAAAGAATATATTTAGAATATTCAGATCAGATAAATGAAATAAATGCTCAAAAGTTATTAGTTCTTCAAAATATATTATTCATTAAGAAAATATTATTACTTGTTTGTATAATGAAATTCTTAATCTAATTATATTTGAATAGTACTAATCATTTTGGTATCATATGTTAATAATTCACACAACTGACTGCCATTCATCTTACATTTTATTTTCCTAAGAAGTTTTATCACAACAAAACATGATTCCATTTCAATTGTAAATATTAAAAGTAATTTTTACAATTTAAATTATCATTTATTGCTACTAAATTTATATTTAATTCTAAATACAATATATGATGTACATTATATTATTTATAAAATTTGGAAGTATGTACATTTTTTTTATTATGTATCCCATAATATCAATTATACTATTTATAAAATATAATTTTGAATTATTTTATACTTTAATAAATAAATTGCAGAAAAACTGTTTGTATTGAATAATCTTAATTTTAAAAGTAATTAAAGAACTATCTTTTGGGCGTTTTGTATTAGAACGTTATTGTTTCAGAGAATTCAACATTATCGTTCGCCGACAAAAAAATGTAGCGCACCATATTGTCGAATAGAAGCACTGACACCTTCTATCTTAGTGCAAAATCCAGAGTAAACAAGTATAATGGTTCCTGTCTGAGAAAAGACAGCATAGCACATGTTTAACTAAAAAAGAGAGCATGTGCTCATAAATTGCAGTTTGTTCGAAGCGAACTATTTCCCTGTTCCTATCTTGTATTATTTTTATATCTTTGTTTTTTAGTTTGAAGACATTTTTTTGAGTTTGCATATAATAAAATATAAAAGAAATAACACAAAAAATTATGAGAAATATTTCATCCATGATAATATGTATCTGATTTTTTTTGTTTTCCATTTGACATATAATTAAATTAACATCTTTTGCCGAATATCACCTTGTGCTTTTTTAATTATCAAAGCTTTGTTTTACAAAAATGGATGAAGATGAAGTTGAACGATTTGAAATAACAGATTATGATCTAGAAAATGAGTTTTATCCTAGAAGTAGAAGACGTCCTACAAAAAATCAACAGATATATGGTTAGCTTCATTTTAAATTTATACCGTTTAATCCTAGGTTGATAATATCTGTGCTTGATATTTGAAATCAATCTTTTTAGCAGTTCTGATTATTTCTAAATCATAGCTTAAGAATATTGTTTTTGCATAATTTGTGTAAACATACTAATAACCAATAAGTTATTAAATTAAAGTTCTTTGACATAGTGAAGCAATTTATTACTTTTATTTTCTTCACTTCATTTGTGATTAATTTTTTTTCTATTTGTGTAAGGAATTTGGGCAGCGGATGATAGTGAAGATGATGAACCCAAATCTGGGAGGAAACGACCAAAGATTATAGTGCACCAGTCAACTTTATTGCTGGTGGCATTCAACAATCTGGAAAAAAGAAAAAGTCGAAGATGGGTAAAGATTATGATAAAACATAAATAATATGTGTTAAATTATATCATTTTGCTCAATTTCTCATGTTACTTGCTATTAATTAAAATTATTATTAAATAATAGTTTTTGAAAATGCAAGAGATTTATACATTATTACATTAATTAAAACTATATTTAAATCGTCAAATCAAATACAAAGGTGGTTAATTCTTTAGATGCATTGAATATTATTTGATTTGTATAACTCAGCTTTTATTTTCATTCATTACAATCAATTTAGAAAAGGAAGAAGAACCAGAAGTTATAAATTCATCATCGAGTGAGTCAGATGAGGAACCGAGGGCAAGTTTTAAAAGTAATGAGACAGCTGGAATGCGTAGTGTACAGAAAGGATTGTTCAACAAGGAGTTGGCAGTTGGGAGAAGCATACTAAAGGTATTGGTGCTAAGTTGTTATTACAGGTAACTATTAATAAAGAACGAAACGATTTAATATTATAATTAATTTTGGTTTCCAATTTTTTTGCATTAGATGGGATATCAACCCGGTAAAGGACTTGGAAAAACATTGCAAGTATTCTGCGCCAGTTCAAGCACATGTGAGAAAAGGCATGGAGCCATTGGAGCATACGGTCCTGAAAAGGCACCTAAAGTAGCTGATAAAAATATGTTGCTTTTATTATTTAATTATGATATGGTATTGATTCAACAATAATTGCCTAGTATTTTTAAAATATCTGCATAATGAATATTTTGTCCATTTTTTTTTGTGTATAAGTAATTTCAAATTTGTGTATAATAATTTCAAAATATGATTATGATATCGGACAAGCTACTGAAGATGGTAGTAAGAAAGAGTCATCGAGTTAATTTTTATAAACTTTAGTGAAATGAAAACGGAATCATTGTTGATAAATAAGCAACCAAAGATAGATTCTTTGAAAAAAGTAAGTAATTTAAATGTTGCTTAAATTTGCCCATCTTCATGTAAAATGAATGATTTTAGGGAATTTGAAACTACAAAAATAATTGATATGACAGGACCTACAAAAAGGGTTTTATCTGGATACCATGCTCTAAAACATACAAAAACTAATGATGATAATTATATATGATGAAAAAACAATATGCAGTAAAAATAATTTCTCACTACCGGAATTAATGCATAATTTAAATCTTATTGTAGAAATGTATGAACAGGTAAGTCTTTGTAAAGCCTTATATATATTTTAAAGTTTTAATTACATATTGAATAAAGATTCATGTTGAAATAATAATTGCAGAATATTATTGCGAATGATAAGATTGTGATGGACTCTCTGATAAATTAGTTACTATGGAACATGCTCATAAAGCTTTGCAGGATGTAGTTTCAATAGAACAAACTATATAAGTTCATTAGAAAAAGTATTTGAAATAGTACAAAATCTTAAGAGAGAAGATATAGGAATGAATGAACTGGCAGAACAATTAGTAATACTTCAGGTAAAATATTTTATTAATAAATATTTTTTAACTTGAAATTGATTTAAAATATAATTCAGTAATTTTTTATAAATAATAATAGGTCAAATTAATTTTTGTATATGAATGCATAAAATTGGAGTTGAATTTAATTCATAAATTTTTACTTTTAGTTTACTCCATTGATGTGCATTTTAATCATTTTTAATAGAAGCAACTGTGAAAGTACATTAGAATATTAAATTTAACAATAAAATCAATTTTTATTTTTTCACTTTGAGTATTAAAAGTTACGTTAAATATATATTTAATAGTACATACAGTATTAAATTATTTTTCGCTAATTAGTAACCATTTTATTAGGCTTTAAATTTTAAGACCTGCCTCCATTCATGTATATTTAAAGTGAATTGTAAATTTAACCGTTGTAAAAACAACTCTAAGTTATTAAATTATTGAAATAAAATCTTGTATCAATAGAGTAATCATGCAACGGAGTATGAAGAATATCAACTTTGGGACCTTGCTCATCTAGTTGTAGCTCCCAAACTAAAAACATTTATGAATGGATGGAATCCTCTGCATTTTCCAAAGCAGCATATACAGCTTATCGAACAATGGAAAGATATATTATATGATGGAAAGAAACAAAGTGGAATAGAATCATTTGGAAAATTGGTAAGATTTCATTTGTAATATAGACTTCATGTTCATATTGTTATCAAGGCATAAACTACACAATTGTTAATTATTGATATATTACTATATTTTATATTACTTAGTAATTATATTACTTATTACTATTAACTATTAACTATCAACTATTAACGATTCACTTATCATTTTTTACCATTTACTATTAACTATTCATTTATCACTACTTAATATCCACTACTTAATGCAATAACTATCAACTATTTATCTCTTAACTATTAATTTTTTATTATTTATCTGTTTAACTATTTAACTATTGAATTATTCACTTATCACTATCAACTTTTTAACTATTTAACTATTCACTTATCGCTATTCACTATCCACTATTTAACTATTAACTATTTGTCCATTAACTATTAACTATTCACATATCACTATTAATAATTAAATATTCACTATTTACTTAAGGATTTTTATTTATATTTATATTTAAATTTACATTTATATTAAAAGTACACATTTACCAAAACACAATGGTAAGTGTGCAAATTTACCGATGAATGTATATACGCACTATAATCAGTTTGGGAAATGTGCACATTTTTGTGCACCAAGAGTGCACATAAATTTATTTTATACAGCCTTTTAGCAAAACAAATGTTTAGAAAATATATTAAATTAAATATGATAAAGAAAAGTTCTGTTTATGCAATATTCCATAAAATTATTTATGAGTTATATATTCACTACTATTTTTTATAAAACATAACACTCACAACATCATCATTTTTGTTTTACAGTATAATGAATATTATTTTTTTCAGGTTTGGTTTAGCGTTTGCCCCCATTTACAATCAGCTTTAGAACAATGGAATCCGAAACAACCTAATGATGCTATCCAGTTTTTGGCAATTTGGGATCCTCTATTTACAAATTGGGTTCGTAATAATATTTATGACCAATTATTGTTACCAAGATTACAGAGGAAGTTATTAAATGGACCCTACAACTGACATAGTACCAATTCATATTTGGGTTCACCCCTGGGCACCAATTTTAGGTAAAATTGATAATTGATACAAAAATCAAAAAAAGTCATAATACATGTAACAAATTTAGTATTTTACTTAATCTTTAAATGTGAAGGACCCAATTTGTTTGTTAGTTAGATTGATTGATTGAATGCTATAAATTGAAAGTTCAATCTATTCACAAACAGAAATTTAGATTTTTTTTAAATATATCCTTTAGAAAGATATTGAAATAACAGAAATATATAAAATGTCATATCTAATAACTAATTTTCATTCTTCTATTTTTGATTTGGTTAAAGCTAATGTTTTCTTATTTTGATTTGTTTTTGACAATATAACAAATATTATATTAAAAATTGATTTGTTGATGTCTTAAGGATAATATTTTGAGATTCATGTACTTGATATTACATTTTTGTGATATATGTTTCATATTTGTCTTAATTATTATAGTTTGTAATTAATATTATTATGAAGAATACGAAATTGGAGTTGCTTTTTATCTTATTCATTATGATATGTTTTAAAAGAAATGAATATGAAAATGTTTGAATTTGCTACATGATTTAGGTAAAAGATTGGAAGTCATGGTTTACCCAAATATTCGTGATAAGTTGGGCTATGCCCTGGGCTCTTGGCATCCTTCAGATCGAAGTGCTAGAGCAGTTCTCATACCATGGAAGGACGTTTTTGATATGGGCGAATTTATGGCGTTTTTACTTAAATATATAGTACCTAAACTTCAAGCAACACTGGCTGAGTTGGTAATTACCAGAACTCAACAAAACTTAGGTAAAATCTTTATACATATAAACACGTATCTACAATAAAATCAGAATATTTCTTTAACTTGCAAATCTATTTCAGAACTTTGGAATCAAGTTTGGGAGTGGAAAGATTTATTATCAGTACCGTTAATGGCACAATTGTTAGAGAAATATTTCTTCCCGAAATGGCTTCAAATGTTGACAATGTGGTTAAATGAATCACCAGATTATCATCAAGTATCTAACTGGTACTCTTATTGGAAAAGTTTACTTAATGAGGATATGCTAACACAAATTAATATAAAAGGTAAACTGAAAATCAAATCATGCACAATTGTGAACTGTTTATAATTAATTATACATCTATTATTTTTAACTTTTTGTAGGTTAAGTAATAGTAATCGCAAAAAAATCGAAAATGAAAATTTTTGTATATTTTTACAAAGGTTTCTAAATATTTTGGCATACTTTAGAAAAAATGGATGTATGTGATTGCGTGTGTGTGTGCGCGGATACAAATTTTCGTCGACGATTTCGGGAACACCGATCAACCGATTTGATTGATTCAAAAAACATTCGATTCGTATTGATGTGGGGGCGTACTGATTAGTTTTTGGTATAGGCAGGTCCAGCCGTTTCGAAGATAAGTGCAGAAATTCCGATTAGATCCTAGCCAACCGCTCATAGTGTTGCGCGTGAGCATGTCGTTAAGCTGAGTTGGTTGGCGCGTCACCGCAATTTTCATTCGCGTTAGTAGATAAAAAAGTCAAAACTGATCGGGTTCTAATCACACGTCTGTAATATTAAAAAAAAATTTTTTAATACTTTTTATGTTTGTATAGTTGATACTACACGAACTATTTAAAATTGTTAACTCAGTGCATATATTTCGCGAACGAAAAATTGATGCATTTGAAATAAAATATGTTTATTCTAACAATAAGTCCGGTTAATTAGATTTTGTTTATATATATATTTCATTTAAACATTTATAAACAAGGTCGTCTAATCTAATAAGTTTTCGCATTTTGTCTACAAGAAACAAATAATGAAAATTCTAGTTTTTAACTTCCCGAAGGAGAAGTTTATGTTTTCATCAAAAAATACGATTCGCTAATTTTATGTTTTCTCGACGTTTTGAGCCATTCTGAATCAAATGAGATCAAATTTGGAAAAAGTATGTGTGTGTGTGTGTGTATGTGTGTGTGTGTGTGTGTGTGTGTGTGTGAACAGATTTTTTGCCGTAAATCGACGTTTTTCTCCAAAACGGCTGGACCGATTTCAAAAATTTAAAAGCCATTTGATGTATCTCGATGAGGACTATCGTTTCTGAGTTTTGTGCAGAAAAGTTAAAAATTTTTCGCCCACGTTTTAGCCCGCAATTCTGAATCGATTCTGAAAATTCAAAAACCATTCGATAGATATTGGTTGGGAATCGTGCTGATTAGTTTTTGGTAAAGATCGGCCGAGCCGTTTTCTTGTAATAACGTTTAAAAAAAAAAAAAATCGACGATTTTTATGATTTTTTTTTTTGACGGTAGATACCATAGTTTTCTAGGTCATACTAAAATATTACGGCCATACGACAACTCGTTTAGCTTTAAAAATTCGTCAAAGTTTGCAAAAATTGGTATAGTTTTTTTGACATTTGTCAAAATTAGACTTTTGATCGACGTTTTCTCAAAAGCGCCTGAACCGATTTCAGAAATTTAAAAGCCATTTGATGTATTTCGGTGAGGACTATCGTTTGTCAGTTTTGTGCGACGATCTGCCAAGCCGTTTCTTTGCAATTTGAAAAAAAGTGTTAAACTTTTCGTCCATATTTAAGCTCATCCTACCGAACCGATTTTAAAAAATCAAAAACTGTTCGAAAGATATTAGTTGGGAATGGTACTGATTAATTTTAGGTGAAAATCTACCGAGCCGTTTTCTTGTAAAAAAGTGTTAAATTTTCGTCCACATTTAAGCTCATTCTACCGAACCGATTTAAAAAAATCAAAAACTGTTCGAAAAATATCATTTGGGAATGATGCTGATTAATTTTAGGTGAAAATCTACCGAGCCGTTTTCTTGTAATTAACTGTTGAAAAAAAGTGTTAAATTTTCGTCCACATTTAAGCTCATCCTACCGAACCGATTTTAAAAAATCAAAAACTGTTCGAAAAATATTAGTTGGGAATGGTACTGATTAATTTAAGGTGGAAATCTACCGAGCCGTTTTCTTGTAATGAACTGTTGAAAAAAAAATTTAAGCCGATTTTCATGGAACTTTTTTTGGCGATATACATCATGGTCTTATAGAACTTACTGTAATATTACGGCATTACGACAAGTAGTTTAATTTTAAAAATTCGTCAAACTTTACTAAAATTATTATCGTTTTTTTAAAGTAGGATTGATGAAGTATATTATTTACACATTTTTTTTGATTAAGTCAATTATTTACACATATCGGGAAGTTCATGTAACTTGCCTCAAGGCTAAATACCAAACCAACTAGTTATAATATTTATTCATAGACATTTTTGTTGACTGATTATTTTTATTCTTCGAATGTTACTGTACGGTAAGTTCCAGCAATTTGCTTTAAGGCACGATGCCATGCGCCCCACTAGTTTTATTAAGCAATGTAAATAAATACAATCTGTGAAATTAAACTTTCTATATCAAATGAAAATTTAGCTTAGCAATGAAAAAAATATAAATTTGCGTCATATTTAATCTCTTTTGAGTATTTTTACGGGATTTGACCATATATTTTTTATTTCCAGAATATTTTAGAAAAGCCTTAGAAATGATGCATCGTGCTATTGGAGGAGGTATGCCTGAAACAACAACATATAAAGAACGCGCTCCGTCTCCAAAGACTTTACCAGCATTTAGTGCAGATGTAAGAAAATTTAGAGTTCTATTTACAATACAAATTTTATAACTTCAAACTTGAGTTGTGAGAACTGATTTCAAATCTAATAAAGATTTCTTCGATTTTTCAGAAGATGGGTATTGCTTCACTAGGTTTTCGAGAAATTGTTGCTCAAAGATGTTCGGAACATGGTATTTTATTCATGCCTATGATGGGAAGGAGATACGAGGGAAAACAATTATATAAAGTTGGGAACATATTTTGTTATATAGATAGAAGTGTACTGATGGTATGTTTGGATGGGGTTACGTATAAACCCATGGGTCTGGCAGAAATGATGGAACGCGCTGCCTAGATGACAATTAAAGTTTATGGATGATTTTATTATTTATGCAATGTATTTGTAGTGTATCTAGTAAATTTTTATTTTTTATTTATAGTATAATATTAAATAAGATTTTATAATAAATTAAAAAAAAATATTTATTGAATAATATTTTCCATAGCATATGAGCTTTCAAATTTTCAATTTATATTCATTCTTGAATTGATATCTTGTTTATAATAATAATAATATATTAAATAATAATGTTGGATAATTTTATTATGACTAGGAACTTACAACTCATCTTGATATTCAATATAGATGAACTTGATACTTTCGACATCAAATTACTTGTTCGCGAAACCTGATATTTGAAGTTTATTTATTGACATTACTTAATAAGCTGTAAAAATAGTCATTCATTCAATTTTTTCTTAGATAATACAGCTTTTATATATTGTTATGTGATTTAAGTATTTATTAATTAATACTTCCCAAAGGAAAAGTTTGTTTTTGCTTTAAGATCCGACTTGCTAAGTTTGTTTCCTTTTTTTTGATACCAACGATCGATAAAGTACAAATGTATGTATGTGTTAAAAAAATAAATGTACTGAAATGCTAAACCATTTAGTCAATCTCTTCTCAAAAACGGCTGCTCTGAATTTAAAAATTTAAATGCCATTTGATGGTATTCGATAAGAACTTTCATGTTTTATAGTTTTGCACGACGATCGGTTGAGCAGTTTTTTTTATTATCAGCAGATAATATCAGTATTTTATTATCAGCAGTTTTTTTTATTATCAGTCTCAGGCAAACTTTCGAAGAGCGAACAACAACGCTCTGGAAAATAATTAATTAAAAATACAAACAAGTACAAATAAATATCAAAAATATTTTTAAAAAAAATCCAGAAAGTCTACAGAATTGATATCGATGATAAAAACGATAGTGTTTTTAATGAAAATTCGTACAATAAATCCAAAGTGTTGATAATCAATATTCATGTGGGGTTTCCGTTTGAAACAGAATATGGCAGCAGCTATAAATATTTATCAAAGTTTGTAATAATGGTCCGCGCCCTTAGGATTTTACACTTTGTACCCATTAAGCACGTCCAAGCTGAATAGATGAGTGCTTACGAAAGCGTATTCGAAAATCTTGCTTTCAGTTAAATAATTAAGTTATTTGCGGATTTTCTTTGAAAACTTTTATAACACTAAAGCAATAGGTATACTTAAAAAAAATTGATACAATTTTTTTTTTACAAAAGCAATTATTTTGTTAAAACAAGCAGAAAGTTCTTTAAATCATTCAAATCAGACGCTTAGTTCTTTCACAATAACCCATTTTTGCCCATTTAGCTCTGTATCTTCGAAATATCCTGTCCTGCCTTTGCCAAAAACTAATTACCTTTTCTCCCAATCATTTTACAAATTGAATGTTTTTTAGATCATTCAAATCGGATGCTCGGTTCTCTCAAAAACTTGATCTGTATTTTCTGCACTCTTTGCTCCGTATCTCTGTAACGGCTGGACCTGCCTTTGCCAAAAACTAATCAGCAAATCTCCCTATCAATAGGAATCGAATGTTTTTTAAACCATTCAAATCGGTTGATCCGCTCGAAAACGTGGACGAAAAAATGCGGACATACAAAGCACATCACACACCATTTTTTCTGAGGTATGCCAAAATGTTCAGAAACCTTCAAAACGCGAAGATATGCAAAAATTTTCATCTTCGATTTTCGGCCCATTGCTACAACTACCTTACAGGAAGTTAATAAAAAAAAATCGAAAGAGGCAGAAACTTCAGAAAAACGAAAATCATCATCAGCTAGAAATTTAGTCTTCTTGCAGAAAAAGGCACAAAAGATTTTTAATATATATTTAATTCAAATTTGTTGAAATTTTGGAAAAAATAGTAGATTGCGTTAGGACAAATGATACTTTCTTCTAGTTTTTGATCACATTTAATTTTAGAAATCTAGTTAATTTTACAGGTCACAAGACCTTACAGCGGCTGTTATTGTGCTATATTTTGATTTATACCAAAATGTACTCAATGAATCTTATTTTATTTTGTGTGTCAATATTTATATAATCCATGTTTTGAATTTGAAATTCGAATTAGTGATCTAACTTCAGATGTCTTCTATTGAACAGTTTCATTACTGTAGTGAAAGAATAAACATGGCATGACTTCATGATCCTGAAGATTTCATGGAAGTAAGTACGGCTATTTATTTTAATCGTATTGTTGGTGCGGTGTGGACGTTCGTGGACGTTGATTGAAGTCGTGGGTAAATTTTAGTTATAAAGTTTACTATATAATGTAAATTGCTCAGTTTGTGAAGTGAAAATTGTGTTTTCTTCGTTAAGTGAATGTGTGAAATGTTTTATAAAAAAATATTTTTGACGCTGGGGCTGGGGGTTGCGTGTAGGTGAGTACCCAAAATAGTATTGTTGATAAATTTTGATAAATTTTGATAAATATTTGTATAAAATATTTATACTTACATAAGATAATTTATAAGTCGCCTCTGACTAAAAATATTTTTTGCACAAAATATGAAAATATGTAGATCATCTGTGCGAATAGCAGGAAGTAAAAAATTATATATTATTGATATATAACATTAAAAATGTACATATGCTTCACTAAAATATATAGGTTTCTTTTGGAATATAATGCTTGGTTTTCGTTTCTTTGCATTTTAATCAATATTTGCATTAAATATATTTAATTGCCTTAAGACAGAATTCCACTTACAGCTAGTTTCATCTATTATTTTACTTCATTGCGATTGAAGTTGCATTTTTTTTACAACTACTCTCGCCTAAGAGAGGAGGCTTATGGTTTGTAGTTGAGTACTCTGAAAAATCTCGACGTATATTAAAATTAAACTTCGTACAACGTGACGATTTTTGCTAATGGGGCCCCATCAAAAGATTTTACGAGAATTAGGATTTTTTTTCGTCCAGCTTTGGGTTGAATCCCAATTGGCAAAAATAAATCTAGAGGCAAATACGAGGTATATCCTACTATCAAATTGTAGATTATAAAACTAATTACCTTTTACATGTAAATAATTTTGTTACACTATCACATATGATTGTGTACGACCGATACTATAATATGAACTACGTTTACCGGCGAATACATAAGAAACTTTCCATTACATTTCATCACAAGGAAGTTTTGAGTATAACTGATTAATGCGATCAATCTTTTATCTAATTAAACAAAATACTTTTTAAGAAAGTTATAAAAACCATTTTCAAAAAATTATAAAAAGTTGTTTCTGATCTCAATTAATTTAAAATTATTGCATCGAAAACGTGTCTGCTGTAAACATGATATTATTGTGCATGTTATGCAATTTGTTTTGAAGAACATACATTTACAGTAATATCTAAATTATTTTTTGCAGCATGTTTTAGTCGAACTCAATATCTAAAAGGCATAGAGGTTTGATTCCACTATTATTATAATTACTTACTTACTATTAATTAGCATCACGACAGTTTTATCATTTCACTTTAAAATGTAACATACACGTTTTTTATATGTCTCTGAATGAAAATTTTGTACTAGGAAGCTTGTACTTGTATGAATTCTTTGGCCGGTTTTTAAAAAAAGATATAATAAAAAAGGGTAAAAAATAACTAATAGTAACATTTGAAAGGAGAACAAAACACAGATTTATTCTAAGAATAAACATATTTATAATTGACAAAACTTGATATACAGTGATAAACATCATAATATAAAAATACTAAATTAAATAAAAAAAATATAATTTAATAAACATTGAAATGAGTTCATAATAATTTATTGAGAGAAGAAAGTTGATGAAATAAATAAATTTTTACTCTAGAAATGCTTGGCGGGCTGCAGAAAAATATTTAAAGGACCGGATGAAGCCCGCAGACCGCGGGTTGCTCATCCTTTAAATATACTTTTAAGTTTTCAATACAGTTGTTTGTTTATAAGATTGACAGAAGACTGACGAGCGTCATGGATATCCTACTATACCTAATTGTATATTGTCGTGAACATTTATAAAGCATAAAATTTAAAAGCATTTATAAAACAAGAGCACGGCGGTGCCAAAATTGTTTCGAGTCAGAGCCTGGCATCAGGCAGCTCTGATGTCAAAAAGTTTTGCTTGTGGTTATAGAGCTCAATATAATTTCAAATAAAATTCGCCTTTCGTGGGCATTGCCGCATATAGATATATGCTAATTAATTATACATATCTCATCTATAATTAATTAACACAAAATTAAGGGTGGTTGACCACTGAGTTGTCTCTTGACTACAATATATCTTTCATAACAGCTTATAGTACACGTAGTTCTGATGGCTGTTCAAAAAGAATACAAAAGAATGTATTGGTTAATAAATGATGTTTTAATTTTTTTTTTACAATGTACATAATCCTTGATTTGAAAATAATAGCATTTAAACTTTCTTAAATATACACCTTTCACATAGTACGACTATTAAAACAAATACTTCAGAAGTATTTCAATAAAAATATGTCACTATTTTTCCGTAATTGTTTATTATTGTTTTTCATACAGTTTTATTATTTAAATTTGTACATATTTTTTAATGAACTTTTGAATTTCCGGGTGGCTCAGTTTTGCATATACACCAGGATTTCCAGGTCGCGCGCATCCTCGCCTCCAGGATATAACTCCTACTTGAACTCGTTTTTCATCTACAAGTGGCCCACCGCTATCCCCATGACAAGTATCTTTTTGTCCTTGAGGAAAACCAGCGCACATCATACTGAAATAATTGATGAATTTGAATTATTAAAATTTTATAATTTTTCCGAATAGATTTTTTTTCATTTCATTGTTTAGTAATAATTCATTAATAGATGTTACATAATATAATAAATCTTCAAATATTTATTAACTTTCCGTAGGGTAAGTTATTGTAATCGTCAAAAAATTGAAATTAAAATTTTTTGCATTTCTCGACGTTTTGAAGGTTTCTGAACATTGTGGCATACCTAAGAAAAAATGTATGTATGTGTGTGTTTTGTGTGTCCGCATTTTTTCGTTCACGTTTTCGGGCGCACGGATCAACCGATTTGAATGTTTCAAAAAACATTCGATTTCTATTGATAGGGAGATGTGTTAATTAGTTTTTGGCAAAGACAGGTCCAGCCGTTAAGGAGATACGGAGCAAAGAGTGCAGAAAATAGAAATAGAATTTTTGAGAGAACGGAGCATCCGATTTGGATGATCTAAAAATAATTTAATTAGTAATGATTGGGAGAAGTGGTTATTAGCTTTTGGCAAAGGCAGGTCCAGCCATTTCGAAGATGCAGAGCTAAATGTGCAAAAAATTGCAGTTTTTGAGAGAACTAAGGGTCCGATTTGAATTTTTTAAAGAACTTTCTGTTTGTTTCAACAAAATAATTGCTTTTGGAAAAAAATTGTTTCTATTTTTTTTTCTTTTTGAATTTGTTTTTTGTATGTTGAAAATAATTCAGATTTTGATTTTAATTCTGTTCTAATATACTTTAAACAAGTAATTTCAACTTTGCAATTCAATTTATATAATTCTTATAAATATTAGACAATGTTACAACATTTATAAAAATTTATTTGAATACATTTACAAATATTCTCGATCATTTCGTTACGGTACGGGAAGTTTCAGCAATTTGCCTTTAGGCACGATGCCATGCACTATTAGTTTTCATTTCATTGATTAATGATAATTTATCAATAGTTGTTTCATAATCTGATAAATTAACAAATATTTATTAACTTCTTATAGGGTAGTTATAGTAAAGGGCCGAAAATCTAAAATAATAATCTTTGCATATCTTCAAGTTTTGAAGGTTTCTGAGCATTTTGGCATACCTCAGAAAAAATGGATTTGTGTATGTGTGTGTTTTGTATGTCCGCATTTTTTCGTCCACGTTTTCGGCCGCACAGATCTACCGATTTGAATAGTTCAAAAACATTCGATTCCTATTGATAGGCAGATGTGCTGATTAGTTACGGAGATACGGAACAAAGAGTTCAGAAAATAGAAATCGAGCTTTTGAGAGAACGGAGCATCCGATTTAAATGTTTCAAAAAAAATCAATTCGTAATGACGGGGAGAAGTGGTGATTAGTTTTTGGCAAAGGCAGGCCCAGCCGTTTTTGAGATACCGAGATTTGAGAGTGCTAAGCATTCGATTTGAATGATTATATAAACTTTTTGCTTGTTTTTCAAAATAATTGCTTTTAAAAAAATAATTCCAATTTTTGTTTCCATTTTTTTTTTTAATTGTTTTGTATATTGAAAATAATTCAGATTTTAATTTTAATTCTGACTAAAGTTGATTCATCATTATATACTATAACTCTGAATATACAATTATAACTTTGTAATTCAGTTTAAATAATTCTTATAAATATTAGACAATATTACAGTATATATATATATACTATTTGAAAACATCAATATTCGTCGAACATTTCGTTACGGTACGGGAAGTTCCAGCAATTTGTTTTTTGGCACGATGCCTTAAGGCACGATGCCATACACAACTAGTTTTATAATAGTTTTGATGTATAACTAATAACGTAGAATGAAGTAAATCACAATGCGGTGATGAATAAATCTCTTGGACCAATAAAATCTGATACATCGATTTAGTAGAAATTATTAGAATTTTCAACATTGCCATAGACCCCTCACTTTCCATATACATTTATAAATACTTTATTACAGATAGTATAAGTAATAATAAATCAACGTGGAACGTTGTGTCGACTATGACCCCCCCTTTCATTTCGTTGTCCCTGCAATTTTTTTACCGCTAACATGGATTCTTTGAAAGTTGTCCTGGACCCCTTGTAGTCCAAATGGAATAACTGATTTAGACCATCCTTTTATTAGAATTTCAATTGCGTTATTTACTAGTGATGCATGGCATTGTGCCTTAAGGCAAATTGCTGGAACTACTCGTACGAAAAATATTTCAAAAAGATTCAATTTTCTTTTAGTAATGTGAAAAATCGTTTTTTTGAGAATTTTAAAACTTTTGAGAAATTTTGAAGTTTTTTTTGAAGCAATCGCGAAACGTTAGCTGCGTTAAGTGAAATGAAATATAGAAGCGCCTGGGCGCTGCGTCGCAGCATAACGAATAAATATTGGTACGGAACCCACAGAAAACTGAACGAAAATTGTTCTTATTATTGAAATATCTATAAAATATGTGATAATTTCACGTGAATATGTATAATGATTATTTTTGACTGCCAAATGGCATTTTTTTACTGTTTTCATTGTGTATCCGAATCATCCTCTCCAAAAATCAATTCAAAGAATGAAAAATCATCAATTCTTCAATAAAATGTAAATAAAATGTAATAAATTTAAATTTATAGACTTGACAATTTTTGCTCCTCATCTTCGGAAAGAATGGACCTGCCTTTGCTAAAAACTAATGAACACGTCACACGTCTCCTTCATAATAGTAACCGAATATTTTTTGAATCATTCAAAATGGCTGATCCGTGTTCTCAAAATCGTCGACAAAAAATTGTATCCGCACATACAAACACACACACACACATACATACGTCCATTTTTTCTAATTGTAAGGTATGACGAAATGTTGGGAAGCCTCTGAAACGTAAAGATGTATAAAAAACTTCATTTTCAATTTTTATGCGATTACTATAACTTACCTTACGGGAAGTTAATTAGTTCTCAATATCCAATTTGATTATCACTAAAAATTTATTCAATAAGTTAGATTTACTAGATAACAAAGATATTTTCAGTGCTAGCATCAGTATAAAAATTCTTTCTGATTTTTAATTAGTTTAGGTCGTTATTATGATACATAAAATCTTTTATTTTTACCTGTCAGAAATGATGTCATTGTTAATAGCATGACTGTTCTTGCATTCTTGACTTGAGTAAGCTTTAACTTTAACTTCTTGCAACTTTGGCGAAATTGGCCCCCATTCCTACAACAAAACATAATTTACTGAATATCTAAATATTACAACTAGATTTTAAATTATTTATAAATATATTTTAATGATTAATATTACACTGCAAATGCATAATCATTTTTAAAACTTTATATGCGAGATTATAAATTAAAAATTAAGATTTTCTATTTATTTAGTGGTACTTATAAAAGAAAATTATTAATACTAATCGCACATAGTACAAAAAGTTATTTTAAATATTTTTGTAAACATAAGAATTTTTTTAACTAGGTGCGAGTGGCATTATGCGTTAAATCAAGTTGCCTGAACTTCCCGATTTGTGTATATATTCAAAATATTATTTTGTTTAAATATGTCATAGAAACATCAGAACTTGAAGGTCATAAAAGCTGATGATTTTATTTAAATAAGTACGTTAGTTTTATAGATATCAATCTAAACTGCTGTTTTATCTTTACGCGGTAAATTTTATTATTATAGTTTCTGTAATGGCGATTATTTTTATTGATGCAGCAATTCCCAAACGTATTGTTTTTTATATTTCTAAGAAAAAATCGTTGTCACTACTGCTTGATATCAGGCTGTCTGGGTCGAGTATCGAACTTGAGCCTTGATTGAAATCCCACAGCTTTGACCACTAATTCACGTGTTAATGATCATTGGTTTAAAAAATTTAAAAACCGTTCCATAGATATCAGTTGGAAATCATGCTCATTAGTTTATGGTTATTCAGCTTACAATCTTTAATTGATTTAAAAAGTTCAAGACCTGTTCGAAAGATATTGTTGGGAATCGCGATCATTAGTTTTTGGTAGAGATCGGCCGCTTCTTCGTAATAAATATTGCATTTTTTTTTGATAAAACTGTATGACAATAGAGAGTCTGCAGAAATACTCAAATATTACAGGAGTACAAAGGGCGATTGAATAATAAAAATCTATCGATGTTTAGAATTTCGTTGCGCGCTTAAGCGATTTTATACAGAATCTATGTCTATCGTGCATATGCACATTCTTTTGTAGGTTACTACTGATCACAGGTGACGTCCGCACTTAAATAAAATAGATTTCTAGAAACTTAACTAGGTGAAATGAAATGTTTTAAAACAATTAAATTTAATTTATATAATTCCATTTATTAGAAGCATCAATTGGAAATTGTATTGATTACTTGTTAGTGAAAACGAAAATTAAATCTTCGTTTCAATTGAACATTACCTAAATAGCTGAATCTCAATTCTAATTGATTAAGTCGATTACGTATACGTAGTGGGAAGTTCATGCAACTTGCCTTAAGTGGTTATATGCAGTTATAATTTTCTGAATATTAAATTTTCTTAATGTACATATATTTAAGAACACACACAGAAAATTTCATATCATTCTGGTGAATATTTTCGAACTTACACGCAAATTTGAAAAGAAAAACACGGCTGAGACGGAAGAAAGTAGTTAGTGATCTGGCAAAAAAAATAAAATACAGGAAAACTTAGTTACATGTGATTAGACTGTTCAGTATTGCATTCTGATAAAAGTGTTTAAAGCAATTTCTGAAAATGTGAAATGTGAAAATTGTTTCAACCGGTTTGAAAACTGTGAAAAATTTAACTCATGTGTTTTACTTTCCAAACTTTAAACGCGTTTTTCTCGGGATGGTGTTTTCAAAATCGGTGACCAAACATAACTCGAAAACGGCTAATTTGATTAGCCCCAAACATTATCAGGTTCTTCTTAAATATATTTTTGATTTTGTGAATAATCGAAGATTTTTCCTATCTAATCCAAACTTTAAACGCGTTTTTCTCGGGATGGTGTTTTCAAAATCGGTGACCAAACATAACTCGAAAACGGCTAATTCGATTAGCCCCAAACATTATCAGGTTCTTCTTAAATATATTTTTGATTTTGTGAATAATCAAAGATTTTTCCTATCTAATAAATATTTTGAATTTATGAACAATTCAAGGTAAAAAACCGATTTTTTCAAGTATTCCGACATTTTGTCAAACATTATTATTTTGCTTATTATTACTGGATTTATAATTTTTTCAATGAAATCTTTTGGTTTTTTAATTTCCGATGATTTACTTCAGAGATAGTGTGGTCTCCGCGAAACGTGTTTTTCGAGAGGTGCTCCCGCAGATCTGCTGTTACTTTCTTTTAATGCATATTTTTTATTTAGGTTTTTTCGGCTTAATAAGTGTATATAATCCCCTAATGCAAAATGCTACTTACAAGTAGGTAAATTATTAAATTCTGTTTAAAATAAGATGTAATAACACTTGCCTTCGTGGCGCCCCATCCAGTTACACTCAACGTTGCTCCCTTCGGTACTTCTTTTTCCGATTGTATTAATTTTACAGGAGTTACAGTGCATGGAGTAAATGATATTGGCCCTTTGATCCGTAAAAGTGCAACATCAAAATCATCTGGCACTGCTTTATTATATTTCGGATGTTTTATAATTTCAATAACATCATACACTTGTCCTCCATCATTGTGAGTGCTAGTTCCAACACGAACAGTTAAATCTTTCGGTGGACTTTGTTTGCTAGAATGGAGAAGAGATTCTTATAATGTACAATACACCAACTATTATATGATTATTTTATATTTGCTTACTCTGCAACGCACTGAGAAGAAGTCAGCACCCAATCTTTAGCAATGATTGAACCACCACAGAAATGTTGGTTATTACTTTGAACTGATACTTGCCACCCATTTTTTGAAATACTTACATCATTGCCACCAACGATTCGATTTTGTACTTCCGCGCCTAGATAAGAATATCACAATTTAGTGTCTAAATAAGATTCAAATTCCGTTTCCCGTTTAGCATATATTTGTTAACAATTTACTTACTAAAGCAACAGATGAAACTTGCAAATAATGCGCTAAATAAAATAATTCGCGCCATGATGGGAATTTTGCACACTCTGTTTGACTTAGTTTATCAATCGGTTTATATTGATACTCTGACAATGATTGAAAATAGATAAGATTTCATTTATATCTATTTACACAGTTGCATATGAACATCTTAAGGTGAACTCATTCATTACAAGGAAAATTTTAAATACATATTAAGTTATTCAATCTGAAACTAGTGGTTTATGTCATTGTTTCTTAAAGCAAATTGCTGCAACTTCCGGCATTAAAAATTAATTTTTTAATAAAGATTAAATTTTTTTTGAACTTTGAGAAATTTGTTTTTTGAGAATTTTGAAATTTCTGAAAAAATTGACTTTTTTGAAAAAAATAGACTATTTTGGAAAAAATAAACTTTTTTGAAA
This sequence comes from Ctenocephalides felis, assembly GCF_003426905.1. Taxonomy (NCBI): domain Eukaryota; kingdom Metazoa; phylum Arthropoda; class Insecta; order Siphonaptera; family Pulicidae; genus Ctenocephalides; species Ctenocephalides felis. The sequence continues at coordinate 13,487,528 of NW_020539726.1, forward strand.
AAAAAAAGAATTTTTTTTCATATTACCTAATATTTTCTAAAAGAAATACACATATTGTGCATAAGAATAGAAAACTCAATAATTAATATTTACCACAATAGATATTTTTGAAGAAAAAACAATTTAAATGATTTCTATATAAAATAATTCATCATAAATCGCAATTTCAAGCCGCATTTATATTTTTCAAAGTTTTAAAGTAATTCGTTCGTTGATTTTACGAACTTCTGGATGAATAAATTTGTTGTTTTTTTATTGACTTATTGACTTATCACCCAGAATGTTCAGTTTTTTTGCCAAACTTGTTTTTTTTCATAAAATTTGAATATCTATTTGTTCCCACGTCTCTTGTTTATATGAAATATTTGTTTTACGTTTAGCTTACAATAAATGAAAGATAAGTTTAAACATTCCAATATTAGTTTTTGGTTTTTGTTTCTCTATAGAATATAGAGCTGCTTCTTCGAAAATTGTAGGATTTTCCATCTTAAATCTGCCTTTATCTATAATTGCAACTTTACGTGGTCAATGTTGGAAATAGTAATATCAATTTGTGTTCGATAACTATTCACTCAGATAAGTTTCCAGGAATGTGAAGCACTTGATAAAATATAGGATAAAAAAAAATACCGATATGTATAGCTATCTCATCAATTCTGATTTGCTTTTCAAACTCTAGCTGTAAGTGGAATTCTGTCTTAAGGCAATTAGGGCATCGTGCCTTAAGGCGAATTGCTGGAACTTTCCGTACCAAAAATAATTTTTTTAAAAACGATTAACATTTTTGAAAAAAATTTACTTCGAAAAAATAAGATTTTTGAAAAACTATAATTTGGATAAAAAATTACTTTTTGAAAAAAAAATGTTTTTTTTATTTTGACATATTTTGGAAGATCTGAACTTTTTTTCAAAGCAATCGTACTGCTTTAACTGCATAGAGACAAAATATAAAGCGCGTAAGCGCCGCGTCGCTGTCTAACGAGTAAACATTGGTACGGAACCCATAGGAATGTAAACAAAATTTATGCTTATTGTTAAAATCTCTATAAAATATCTGATAATTTGATGTGCATATGTCTAATGATCATTTTTGACCGCCAAATGGCATTTTTTTTGCTTTTTTCGTTAGATCTCCGAAACCGCTAGACCTGCCCTTATGAAAATCAATTTTTCATCTTGTCAATACAAGTAAAATGTTTTTTGAATTATTAAAATCGGACGCTCCGTTCTCTTAAAAACTGAGGTACCGTTTTTGGCACTTTTTGCCCCATATCTTCGGGACGGCTAGACCTACCTCCGCTAAAAACTAATCAGCACGTCTCCTTATCAATACAAATTGAATGTTTTTTAAATTATTCAAATTGCTTCATCCGTGTTCCCGAAATCGTCGACGAAAATTTGTATCCGCACACACATACATACACGCACACACACACACACACATACATCAATTTTTTCTAAGGTATGCCAAAATATTCAGAAACCTCTGAAACGTAAAGATATATAAAAATTTTCATTTTCGATTTTTTTGCGATTACTATAACTTACCCTACGGGAAGTTAAAAATTATGATTTTATAGTGACAATTATACTTAGCATTATGACAACATGCAAAGCCGCAAAAGTATTGTAGCCAAATGCATATGTAACAAAGTAATTGACATGAATATGGTCAAGACTCCGTGGTCAAGTTTTCCATCTCGACCAGCTCGATATCAAGAAGTACTCATGTCAGATTACAAGGTGCCATTAGAGATTTCAAATATCATATCCGAAATAATTAATCAATAATCCAAAAATTAAATAAAAATCCAAATAATTAATTAATTCACAAAAATCGTTTTAATAGGATTTAAATAATAAAATTTTTATTTATTTATTTTTTGTGTGAGTTATTATATCCTGTGATTTTGCTCTTTCACTATGAATTATTCAAAATATGAAACATAACATGTTGAGGAGATGCCTGTCTACAGGACTACTAGACCATCATTAATTTAATTCTTCACATATTTTTAGTTCATATATCTCATTTATAGATCTAGTAGTTTTACTGATTTTTTTGTGATAGTGAGCAGATAGATAAATAATATTTTTAATCATTGAGAAAATTGTAAATAATTGATAACGCATCTAAACGTGCTATAGATGTGATATTAATTATTTACAATTTTTTTATTTATTTATTTCTTTTATGAAACCATTGTATGTCCAATATGCTGCCGCCACCATTTAAGTTATTCTAGTACGTTGTAATAATCAAAATCAATAGCGTTTTATTTTAATTTAAACTTTGCCAATAAATTCACTAATGGGCCGAATCTGCCGCAGATCAATGTTATGGCAAAGCCATGTTATGTTTCAACTTCCATACATTATGCTACTGAATCATACTGAATACTGTCTAAATGTCATGTATTTGCTGTGCATTCAGGCGTTTTACACATAAACTGGAAGGTCACTTGTATGTTATGAAGCTGGATCAGAAAGACCCTGTTATCTAATATAATATTTTTGACATTTGTGCGGTTTCTAGGTTAGGTTTTCTATCTGACAATATGAGAAGAACGCCTGATAGCACAGCAACCATATGGCTTTTGACAATATTTAGTATGAAAGCCTTGCCATAACTAACCTAATCGGTTCATAAATGTTCGTGCAGATAGATGTAAATCTTTTATGAATAATAAAAAAAAATATGTGCTCAAATGAAATTTCGCTGAAAATATTGCTCGTTATTAATATAAGCTGAAAATACTTGATCTTCATTATATATAAAAGACTAAAAATTGATGAAAAAATTTACCCATATACTAAAATATTGGCGCATTCCTCTAAAATATGTTGCTAAATACTATTATCTTAATTTTTTTGAACCGATTCTCTATTTCATCATTAAATAAAAGAAAATTAATTCAATTGATTTGTTCAAATTTAGAAATAAATAATGTAATGTAATTTAAAATTCATTTTATTAATTTTTTGTTCAACAGTATTTAAAGACCGGTATGTTGTTTAATAAAGCTTCTAATTTCTGGGTGCGATATTTTAGCATAAACTCCTGGCTTTCCTGGAAGTGCACACCCTTGTCCCCAAGAAACTACCCCAACTTGAAGTCTTTTTTCATCAACCAGAGGCCCCCCACTGTCTCCTTGGCAAGAATCTTTGCCGCCCTCCGGAAAACCAGCGCATAACATACTGAAATGAAATTAATTATAAATATTAATAATAATTCTTAAATAATATTTTCAAAATTATGTTTTTTGCTATGAATTCCACATTTTTCATTGATATTCATTTTTATTGTGCTTATGATTTTCCTCACCTTTCATTTACATTCTCCTCTCCCATGCTTTTTCGACAATCTTCATACGAAAGAGCTGGTACTTTAACCCCTCGAAGTGCATGTGTAACTGGACCACCTTGCTATTGTTAGCATAAACAAATAAATGAAAATTTATAAAAATTCTATAATTATTAAAAATACATGAAATATAGGTAATATAGTTTTTTGATGTAGATTTTTAATAGCCCGATCAATTTAAACCTATAATAATCAGTGTGTTATGATAATTCATAACGTTTTATTTAAGTGAGTATAAATCTTTTCATTTCAAAATACGAGTGATAGGGGCACAGGGGGCACACAGATTCAGGATCCTCGCCTGTGACGCACGGTGGGAGCAACCGTTTGCTGTTTTAGGGGCATAATCACGGCGTCGCCTAAATATCAATTGAAATAATTTTAATACATTTCTGAATTCATATTTGAGTGGTATTCAAGGATAAAAGTAGTACTAAATTGTTATTCGTAAAATAGTTGAATATTATTAGATCTTTCAAACATTTTTAGTAAGTACCACCAACTGAACGAAAATGTCTGTCCCTTAGCACCAGACAATAAGTCGTCCCTTAGCGCCGGACAGTAAACATATTGATATTTCTTGTGAGAATTTACGTAATTTATTCTAATTATTACCTTCCCGTAGGGTAGTTATAGTAATGGGCCGAAAATCGAAAATGAAAATTTTTGCATTTCTCGACGTTTTGAAGGTTTCTGAACATTTTGGCATACATCAGAAAAAATGGATGTGTGTGTGTGTTTTGTATATCCGCATTTTTTCGTCCACGTTTTCGGGCGCACGGATCAACCGATTTGAATGGTTCAAAAAACATTCGACTCCTATTGATAGGGAGATGTGCTGATTAGTTTTTGGCAAAGGCAGGTCCAGCCATTACGGAGATACGGAGCAGAGTGCAGAAGATACAAATTGAGTTTTTGAAAGAACGGAGTATCTGATTTGAATAATCTAAAAAACATTCAATTCGTAATGATTGGGAGAAGAGGTGATTAGTTTTTGGCAAAGATACTTCCGAGGATACAGAGCTAAATGTGCAAAAATGTCAGTTTTTGAGAGAACTAATTTCCGATTGAGTCCGATTTGAACAATTCAAAGAACTTTCTGCTTGTTTCAACAAAATAATTGCTTTCGGAAAAAAATTGTTTCAAAATTTCTACTTTTTTTTTAAAGATTTTTTTTGTATATTGAAAATAATTCAGATTTTAATTTTATTTCTGACTAAATTCTTATATACTTTAAACAAATAATTTAAACTTTGCTATTCAGTTTATATATAACTAGCAAACCCGACGAACTCCGTTTCGCCACCAGATGGTTTTGTGAAAAAGATGAAGAAATTTTTTGTTTGTTTTCTATTTGAAGAGAAAAAAATTGATTTTATTATACAACAGTATTGAATTTATTTCGATTACAAAAATCGAAGTGTTTTTTAGTTGAACTTCTCTAAGTAATTGAAGTGAATGCGCAAATTATCCGTTTCATTGAAGAGCTCTTTGGTAAACCACATTTTTTGTTTTTTTTGGTCTGACGTTAACACAAACAAAGCGGATGGTTTTCCAACTCGTAAACAGACAACGTATAACTGCCCATGTGAAAAACAATGATTTTCTAAATAATCTATTTGAAACTTATCCCGCAAACACTAAGCGATTGGCCTTGAGACTTGTTATTGCGAACGCAAGGCGAACTGGAAATTGCAATGGTTTGAAGTCGAACGGAAGACCAGTCGGAATCATTGGTAAGTCACCAAATCGCCAGCAATTTTGATTGAATGGTAAACTTCAGTGCGTGTATATCATTATTCTTTGCGGCAAGAATTGCTCGTTGACTTAACCAAGCATAATTCTGATAATTCTCACTAATGTCATTACTCGAATAATTACGGGTGCGTAAAGTTCCAGCAGCTTGCATTAAGGCACGATGCCATGCACAACTAATTTTCTTAGCTACAAACCTTGCGGAGCCCGAGACCTTTCCAACGAATGCAAAATTGTCGAAATCGGTTAGTGCGTTCTGGAGTTATTTTATCAGGAAGGAAAACCCGACTTACTTTTATATATATATATAAAAAATAATCATTTGAAATTATTTAAAATAGTTATTGATTATTTTTATTACTCGAATTTTTAATTACGGTGCGTGAAGTTCCAACAATTTGCATTAGGGCACGATGCCATGCACCACTACTTTTCTTAGCTATAAACCTTAAGGAGCCCGAGACCTTTCTAACGAATGCAAAATTGTAGAAATCGGTTCGTGCGTTCTGGAGTTATTTCGTCAGGAAGGAAAACCCGACTTATTTTTATATATATAGAAGATAATTCTTATAAATATTCGACAATGTTACAGTATTTAAAATAATCTATGTGAATATACTTAATATTCCTCGAACATTTTGTTACGGTACGGGAAGTTTCAGCAATTTGCCTCAAGGCACGATGCCATGCACCCCGCTAGTTTTATATCGAAATTATTTTTTTCCAAATTTTTTTTTGTAAATCGAAAATAATTCAGATTTTAATTTTAATTTTTGCTAAAGCTCTAAAGCTCACTTACATACTTGAAATAAATAATTTTAACTTTGTAATTCAGTTTATATAATTCTTATAAATATTAGACAATGTCACATTATTTATAATAACCTACTTGAAATCATTCAATATTCCTCGAACATTTCGTTACGATACGGGAAGTTCCAGCAATTTGCCTTGAGGCACGATGTCATACACGACTAGTTTCATTTACCTTGGTGGCGCCCCATCCAGTAACGCTCAACATGGAACCAGCTGGTACTTCATAGCCTGATTCCGCCAAACTTACGGGAAGTGTGGTGCAAGCTGTATATGCAATGGGACTTTCTAAACGTAATAGTGCGACATCATATTCATACTCAACGGCTTCATTGAACTTAGGATGTGTTATAATCTCAGTGACGTTATACACTCGTCCACCTTTCTTATGAAATTTGCTTCCGACACGAACTGATAGGAATTTTGGGGGATTTTCTTCACTGGAATAAAGACATTATTTATGTACAAAAGGAGACTCTTACACCATGGATGATAGTTTCATCTTACTAAGCTGATTAACTTACTCTTCGACACAATGCGAAGCTGTTAGAATCCAATCTTTAGCTATGATAGATCCACCACAAAAATGCCTCCTAAAACTTTGGACTGAAACTTGCCATCCGCATGTTGATATTTCAACTTCCTCGCCTCCTACAATTCGATTATCCAACGTTTCTGCATCTAAAATATTCTTCTAATTAATTTATTTATATTTAAAATATTACATTGTTGTTAATAAATAAACTAACTCAAGCCAGTCGCAAAACTAGCGAAAAACACAACACATAATGCTTGATGCCACATGATGGGAAATTTGACAGTCTTGAATTTTATCAAATGTTCATTCGATTTATATTCGTTAATTTATAGACCTGAGATATAAAATAATTGAATCAATACATTAATTAATCGTATTACAATAATTTTATGGGAAAATTGGAATGTTAAGAGGTACTCCATGAATCAACATAATTGTTCTCATATAAAAATGAGATAAAAATCGTCATTTACTTGATGATTTAGTGCTTGGCTGTTCGATTTTACAACTTTGTGATGAAGATGAGTTCAGTTTTAGCTATAATGTACGTCAAATATTTTTTCCATACAATATACAATATACAGATTGAAAATAAAAGTGAGATAAGGGAAATAATACGATTTATCTACGCATTTATATGTTGTATAAAAAGTCACAAAATTTCACGAAGCTGCGACTTCAAATACATAGTTATTTTTATGTTTGAAAATGGAAAACAGTCAAAATGACTGCGTCCGTCTTTCTAGTGTTAAACGCCAAATATAACATTATGACATACACTTATAGAAACTAATAGTGGACCTTTTTACCTGCGGATCTTCAAACCCCGCTCACACAGTAGATTATGTTAAACAACGCCTAAACAAATATTGTTTTCGCAATTTCACTCATCTTGTAATTGTGTTTGAAGAACTTCATGTAATTAAAATTAACATACATTCATTAACTGCTTGTATTTTTTCACAGTTTCGCTGACGATATAATCTCATTCTTTGAACAGCTGTAATACCTGCCTTGCCTAAAAAATATTTTCCATTTTAATACGAATAATGTAGAAATAATTTCTAATCAATAAACTTACGTTTAGTACACGGCACAGATGTTTAATTTGTTTTATTATTTTCAAGGAACAGGGTGAAATATTCTTCTTCAGGCATTTTTCATTAAATCAAGATTTGTACTATGATGTAACTTTAAAATGTTTATTTATCTATACCGATTTCCTTTTTGATATCGGTACGCATATAACGTTGATGCAGGTGCGCATACAACGACAAATCTCTATTCACATACACGACGACTAATCACAATCGATCGAATAACGTACAATTCGGGTGTAACGCTATTTCCGTTGCATTTGTACAGATTTACACCCTAGTCGCGCCTAAAGAAGTTTTACTTTAAAAATATGTATTTTTTTAATCGATTCAAGTTAGGGGAAAGCTAGGTAAAACATTTGTAAACATCTGAGAGTTGTCATTGTTCAGAAAATTCCAAACATTTTTTTATATTATTATAAAATTGATTTTAATATGGTAAAATGAAAAAAATACTGATCCGATCAGCACAGCTGGAGATAATTAATTTAATGCAGAATATGTTCATAAAAATTGAGCAAAACATCCATATTTTAATTGTAATCATTTACGTAATTTTCTTTTCTCTGCAAAATCCAGAAATACGTGTCAAGTGATTTTATCTAATATCTGCAAAAGAAAAATCAAACCATAATTCTAAAATGTGACATTTTATTTCTTCGAAAGTTCGTGCGATTTGTAAAAGAATGAACCATATTTGTTTTAAATTAATTTAATTTAGTTCTCAAATATATGTTACTGTTTTAAATCAAGTCAAATGAAATAAGTTGATTGCGTTTTAAAATTTCTATTTTTTGCTTTTGATACCACTCAATAACGATAAGATAATTGCATACCACTCTAGTCTATTTTAAGAACAAATGCAATATTTTTCAATAGATAAAATGTTCAATATATGGGTTATATCATAATAATATAATAAAAAAGTTTATTCAGAAATTATATTTTATTTCCAAAAATAAAACAATTTCATTGAGAGTTTATACAACTTGTCTACATTTTTTCTAACAAATTTTATTTGATTCCTGCTACGGTTTCAATAAACCTTTTTACGTCAGGATGTGAAACTTTTGCATAAACGCCTGGTTTTCCTGCTAAAGCACAGCCTTCGCCCCAAGACACAATTCCGACCTGAACCCTATTTTCATCCACTACAGGCCCACCGCTATCTCCTTGACACGAGTCCTTTCCGCCTTCAGGGAAACCAGCGCAAAACATGCTGAAATATAAAGATTTTACATTTACAACAAACGGGATTTTGACCTTGGGAACGAGATTTAATGATATCTTAAATGCAGCATATTTTGTTTCGAGCAATTATATACAAAGTACTAGTGATGGCTTATCATATCCGAAGCCGGATCGGTTATAATTTGACTCCGTTTCAGGGAGGAGTTATATCCGCTTAACAACTCCACGACTACGACAATTTTGAAACCGATATACTCGACCCGTTGTTTATGTATCTTAAGATTTGTCAAATCCCATTAATTATTTGAAATTCTTTTATGAACAGTTCAAACTTATTTGTTGATATTATTATAAAAAGTCACGATTTTAAGCATTTCTATATGCTTGCAAATCCCAAGTGGCATGCTGAAAGTGAGAATAAATATTTTGAATTATCAAGAAAATAAACCTTAGAATAAAAATAAAAATTTTCTTTTCATAAAAAAATAGATTTTTTCGATTAATTTTATATAAAAATAATGTAGTAAATTTTGTAATATAAGCAAAACATTTATCATAAAATATTTTCACCAAATAATAATACTTCTGCTTTCTAAATTTTTTTTCTGCTATTTACATTCCAGAATTAATATTATATCGGATAGTTCGATTAGCATATTATTACTTTTACACAATTATATAATTGTGTAGAAGTAATAATATAATACTAAATATTTTTTGCTGCGTAAATACTATTGATATCACTGATAAGATTTGCACTCTAAAGTATTGTCATATGGAAAAACCAGATTAAATGTATTTCGTTTCGTGTATTTTTCGGTATGTATATTCCTGATTGTCGTCATTCACGGCCAAAGATTGTCGTAGTTAGAGTTAGTATTGTTCTATTCAATAAATTATACACTTGAACACAATTTCATTGTTCTGTATCTTTGAAGTAATAAGTTTGTAATTTCTGGAAAATACACAATGGCATTATTTTGACTCGTATGCCTAAAACGTGTGTGAGACGAGAAAGCGATCGCTTCCTTCCCAAAGCAAAAACGCAGAAAATGTCTGCACGAGTTAACAGATTTAATACCTGTTTAGGAAAGTCGGATATGACAAAATCTCCGACACAATTCCGTTCGGATTCACTCCGAGGGAGAAGTTGCATCGGAGTGATAATTCCACTATATTGGGAACAGTCTACATTGAGTAATTTAGCATAAATTGGCTAACACTTTCTAACAAATATAATTAAATATTTCTAACAAATAATATAATTTAATATATTTAATTGATGAGTTCTAGATTTGTTATCAATTTCAACCTATCTAGATCCAAATTGTCAAAAAATTGATACTATATAATATTGTCAAAAACATTTTCGTCGTTCGAAATATAACATATGCAATCTTTCTTTTGTAATACCTGTCTGAAATTTTGTCATCCAGACCTCCAGGAATGGTATAATTTTTGTTGCATTCTTCATTTGACACGATTGGAACCTTAACACCTTTTAGATGCGTTGATGCTGGGCCGCCCACCTAAATATTTAATTAATAATAATAATTTATGTATTTACATCTAAGTAATGCAAATCTGTTTGATCATATGAATAACTTCAATATATTCTTAACAAAAAGTTTTGTTCATGAATGTTATTACAACGTTCGACCTTCTTGTATTACGTGTACGGTTTTAACCCTTTCGCTAACAGCGTCATCTAAAGGCGACATCCACAAGACGACCTGATTGTATAGTTGTCGCTTATGATCGATATCCAGTGAATTGAGAATTCTTATTGTAATTTTTCATTCCTTTGAAGTGTAATTTTTTATTTTAGTTACTTTTTATTGGTAATGATAAAAAAGATTTGAATTTTTGTTTTCATATACATGTCCATTAAGTAGCGCTACTAGGAGGCTCGCTTGTTCGCCTGCAGAAGACTCTGCCGTAGCGAAAGGGTTAAAGAAGTTTTGATTTAAATGTTGAATATATAAAAAAAAATGAATTGAGTTAGCGTTAGTAATACATGATTTTTTAAATTTAAATGATCGATTCTTAATAATTAATCAAATTACCATAGTAGCCCCCCATCCTGTGACACTAACGAGTGCGCCTTCTGGAACTTCTTTTCCAGTTTCTGCCAATGCTACAGGAACAACAGTGCAAGCAGTGTATGCAATTGGCTTTGCAATGCGTAATAAAGCGACATCAAAATCGTATCTGGTTCGATCGTTATATCTTGGATGTTTTTTAATTTCTTTAATGTCGTATAAACGCCCACCTTTGTTATGCTCATTGCTTCCAACCCTAACTTTTAAACCTTCGATATCGTTTTCATATCTGAAAAATTTGAACTTTTGGAACATTTATCTTCTTTCAAATAAAATTTATAAGTTTTAATATGTTATTACTAAAAGACCTATTCTCTAGTATCGTACAAAATTAAACTGTTTGGAAGTATCATCTTAAGACGAGTAACATGAACTTTTCAATAAGTGTAAATAATCGACTCCACAAACATAAGTTAGAATTAGTTATTCAGATAAAATGTTAACCTGTTTATTTTCAAGAGCTTTCATTAAAAACGATTTTTTATTGATATGTTTGAAACATGCTTATATTATTTTATTTTTACAATGAGTGTGGTCGTAATTTCCTACGAAACTCGGAACGTATATAGATGTTCGGCATAGATTTTAATTAGAATCGTTCAAGCACGCGGACAACTTTTAAACTTCGATTTTTTATAATTCAAACCCTTATCATAGGTTTATAATATTTTGTTATTTCAGATTATGAAATCTATCGTTATACAAATATTATTAGAATCGTCATTTTTTTTTCAAAATTTAATTACGAAGAGATGACCTGACTAATCAGCATGATTCTCAACTTCACAACTGTGAAAACATGTGAATTATCATCATAAAATGACTGATAAATTTTTTAAAATGATTCAGTCGTTTTTGAGAAAACTACGTTAAAAGCTCAAAAATCGGCACATACACACGTACTTTCTCCAACTTTGATCTTATTTGCTTCAGAATGACTTGAAACGATTCTTGATAGCAATTTTATAAAAAAATTACAATTTTATAAGCATATAATCGATATTGTTTAATTTCAAATATAGAATTATTATTAACTATGCACTATAGTACAAGTATTACGTAGGGTAACTGGGTACGGTTGTGCCACCGTTTTTTTGGTGAGTAAATAATCAGTTAGCTGAGGAAAACGAGGGCATTTGTCCATGTGGAAATACTGAAATACTGTCCTTAAATACGATGGATTAGTCATGAAATCAAATCATACGATAAAAGGGTGAGTGTTACAACAGTCCACACAGATATTAATATTTCAAAAATACGGTTAATATATTTGGATGTATATGTATGTATGTATGTATGTATATATATATATATATATATATATATATATTTTGTATGATTCTGAATTTGATGTTGACATATGTATTAACAAAGTCTAATAATCGGGCATAACATCAATAAAAAACATGAATTTCTTTCAAAAATTTATTTTAAATCCATGTTTCCGAAACGTATGGATTTAAAATAAATTTTTGAAAGAAATTCATGTTTTTTATTGATGTTATGCCCGATTATTAGACTTTGTTAATTTATATATATATATATATATATATATATATATTAAATTTTATACTACTTGGTTACACAATGCGCAGCAGTTAGAATCCATTCTTTGCCAATGATGGACCCTCCACAAAAATGTCCTTTCCTATTGTGAAACGAAACTTGCCATCCACAAGTTGAAATATCTACATCTTCACCTCCTACTATTCGATGATCTAGGTCTGAAATTAATTTATTTCAAATTATACAACTAATCAGTTACATAAAGCTAAATAATTCTTATTATTATCACCAGATTTATATTTTATTGTTGTACATAGTTACATACCATGCCCAGCAACAGCTACTGCAACAAAAGCTGCAAATATTAATGACAGTAACATTCTGCAGAGTGTCAAATTACTAATTGATTAACTAATTGATTTGTGATGCTATTACCTACTCAAATCTTATCTTTAATATTTTTTATTAGGGGATTGCCAACCTTTTGATTAATCTATCATGGTATGATACTTTCTGCAAAATTGTGATAATTCTGAATGTGCTTTTTTATAAACTTATTATGTTAATGTGTAATTGAAACCTTAGTACATACTTTAATTATTCTCAGAAATCCAATTTACCAGATTTGAAACTAATGTTTCATAGAAATGGATTCAGGAGTATCAAGCTCCTGATGCTATACTATCTGAGATGTTTTATATATTTATTATCTCGAGTGAAGAGCTTTGATGCATATAATATGGAAAAAAATGTAGCGCATGTTATTCAATTAATAACCAGCAATACTCTAATGCATTCAACACTTTCGACTGGTATAAAAATTTCAATTGATATGATCACAAAAATTTATCTCGAATATTTACTTTTATTGAGCTCTTCCGTAGCTTCTTCATCAGAGATTTGGTCTTCTAACCCAGATTCGAGATTCTATTTCTGACAGTATTGAACATTATTATTAACTTCCCGATGGAAAAGTTTGTTTTCATCAAAAAATTCGATTCGCTAATTTTGTTTTCTCGACGTTTCAAGCAATTCTGAATCGAATGAGACCAAATTTGGAAAAAGTATAAGTGCGTGTGTGTATGTGTGTGTGAACAGGTTTTTTGTCGTAAATCGACGTTTTCTCAAAAACGGTTGGACCGATGTAAAAGCCATTCGATGTATCTCGTTGAGGACTAGGGGTTTTTCAGTTTTGTGCGACGATCGGTCGAGGCTTTTCTTTGTAAATAGCAGAAAAGTGAAAAATTTGTCGTCCACGTTTTAGCCCGCAATTCTGAATCAAATTTGAAAATTCAAAAAATCGTTCGAAAGATATTGGTTGGGAAAGTTTTTGGTAAAGATCGGCCGGACCGTTTCCTTGCAATAAGGAGCTAAAATTTTTTTTCAACAATTTCTATGATTTTTTTGACGGTAGATAGCATAGTCTCATATCACACTGAAATATTACGGCCCTACAAGTCGTTTAGTATTAAAAATTCGTCAGTTTGCAAAATTAGTATCATTTTTTTTGGCGTGTATCAAAATTAGAACTTTCATCGACATCATGCAACTTGCCTTAAGGCTAAATGTCACATTCAACTAGTTGGAATTATATTGTATTAATCCCATAATTAGGCAATCACTGGATTAGTTTTCTGATAATACTAGGTTCAGGAATTCTACGACTACACATAATTTTAAATGTTGCAGGTTAATATATACATAAATAGTGAAAATACAATAATTCTAAAAATAAATTTTGTGCAATAAAATGATTCATATATTATTCAGAAACACCTACATGTTTATTGGCGATTACTCTAATAAGATTAATAATTTCACTTATGAAAAGCTGTGCAAAAATTAAATTTTTATTCAAACTTGACGATATGCTTGAAAATTAAAAATGAAAATTTTTGCATATCTTCACGTTTTGAAGGTTTTTGAACATTTTGGCATATTTTCGGGCGCATGGATCAATCGATTTGAATGGTTCAAAAAACATTCGTTTTTTATTAATAAAGAGTTGTGCTGATTAGTTTTTGGCAAAGGCAGGTCCACTCGTTACGAAGATACGGAGCAAAGAGTGCAGAAAATACAAATCGAGCTTTTGAGAGAACGGAGTATCTGATTTGAATGATCTAAAAAACATTCAATTTGTAACGGTTGGAAGAAGAGGTGATTAGTTTTTGGCAAATGTAGGTCCAGTCGTTTGGAAAATACAGAGCTAAATGTATAAAAAAATGGCAGTTTTTGAGAGAACTAAGTGTCCGAATGATTTAAGGAACTTTCTGCTTGTTTTAGTAAAATAACTGCTTCTAGAAAAAAAAACTTTTCTAATTTTTTTTTTCAATTTTGTTTTGTATATTGAAAATAATTCAGATTTTAATTTTAATCATGACTAAAGTTCTAAAGCTCACTTATATACTTTAAATAAATAATTTCACCTTTGCAATTTAGTTTATATAATTCTTATAAATATTAGACAATGTTACGGTATTTATAATAATCTATTTCAAAAAGATATCAAATTTGCTTTTTTTTTACTTTTAATGCTTTTTACTTTTAATGATGTATCACTGTAGTGAACTGTAGTGACCTGTATCATTGAATGCAGTTCCTATATTTTTAACTTCCGTGGGGTTATAGTGATTAAAAATCTAAAATGATTTTTTTTGCATATCTTCACGTTTCAACCTTCTCGAATATTTTGGCGTTCCTTAGAAAAAATAATGTGTGTGTGAAAAAATAATGCGCGGATACAGTTTTTTGACCACACTTTCGAGAGAACGGATCAACCAATTTGAATAATTCAACAAGAATTTGATTGTTATTGATGGAAAGATGTGCTGATTAGTTTTTGGCAAAGAAAGGTCCAGCCGCTTGGAAGATACGAGGCAAAAAATGCAAAAATAGAAAGTTTGAGAGAATGAAGCGTTAAATTTTAATGCATAAAAAACATGTTAATTGTAAATTATTACTTGTTCTTTTGCATAACTTCAGAGATATTATACCCTAGTTAAACATAATTATATATTGGTTTCTGTTTATATACCTAAAAATAAACGTGAAATTAGATTTATACAACTTTGAAAATATCAGTTCTTCAATTTTATTATTTAATTTATCACAATTATTACATAACATTAAAGAGTATCTTAAATCACATTATATTGAAAATAAAATCCACTTAAACATTAGCATATTTTTCAATAAATTTTCTGATTTCGGGGTGTGACACTTTAGCATAAATTCCTGGTTTTCCTGGTCTGGCACATCCTTGACCCCAAGAAACCACTCCTACTTGCTTTCTATTTTCATCTACCAGTGGACCGCCACTGTCGCCTTGGCAGGAATCTTTACCTCCTTCAGGAAGACCAGCACATAACATGCTTAACCAAATAAAATTTTATGTTAAAATTCTAGCTTTAGATCTATTTTGATGTATTACCTTTAAGAAGATACCTACCTGTCTGTAATTTTGTCTTTACCTCCAGAAGGTGGATACCCCTTAGCACAATCTTTGGGAGAGATAGCTGGAACTTTCACACCTTGTAGTTGCAAAGTTCCGCCGCCACCTTCCTGTATTTAATACTATTTATATATTCATAATACTATTTATATATTCATAATTATATAATTTTTTATTACATTAATGCTTTGTTCCAAAATATATAACAAATGGCAAAAAAAAGATTTTCTAAAGTTTTCAATATAAGATATGCATTGAAAGAAACATAAAGTTAATAGTCAAAATACATAAATTGAAGTAATACTTGTTCTATGATTCTGGTACTTTGTAGTAAAAATTTTCTGTCTGCATTCAAATTTATTTCAATATATCTAAGGTAATAACTTGAATATATTTAAGTGTATTCCATTACAATTTAGTGGCATCAATCTCAATTTCAATTTTATTCCTTCAACTTGCTGACTGTCATATATAACAACTTGGTTATCGAAACTTATCACATTTCTTAAATGTATTGGTAAGTACTAAAGGTTTTATGAAAATAAAATGAACTGCATTTCAAAATTATTATGGCACTAAAGACTTCAATCAATAGTTTTTTTGTAAACGTATAATAGCCCGGCAATTTAAACCTAAAACCTGGGTCAAAGTTACAATAATTCGTAATGGGCTGTAACTTGGTAAAATTATTTAAAATACAACTATAAAAAATCACAAAAGTCCTCATCGATCCAATGCGAGGTAAAAATGGCAGAAGGACATGCGAGTTAAAAAAAAAAGAACAGATCAAGAAAAACGATGCGTAAAATATAAAGATACATTTGAAAGTTATGACTCCCAAATTTAGTTGCATTTTTATAATTACCGCCTTTTTATTTTTATCATCCATTTCTCAAATATTATTTTCCAATTCAAGACAGACCCGTGAAATACTAGGGAAATCACGTAAAAAAAACGAGCTAAGCACACTACCTCGTAGGTGGCGTTTAAAACGTTCATTTCAAAGTGATATTCTTTAAAACGGTGGCTTTGAACAAAAAAAGTATAAATATTTTTTGTAGATAATTTTATGCTCTACTATATTGTCTCACGTAATTTCGCGATAAAACTGACCATTTAGCAAAAAATTGCTAAAGGTCGTTTTTTTACCTTTGACCTTTTGCCATTTTCTTTAGTTCGCATCGGATCGATGAGGACTTTTGAGATTTCTTTTATAATTGTATTTTAAACAATGTGCCAAGTTAAAGCTTATACGAATTATTGTAACCTTAATGCGTAAATTGAATTATAAAATAACGTAAGATAAAATCTATTAAATAAAGCCAAGCAAAAATTCTTTTTGCAAAATAAAATATTATTGTTTATTGAACCAAGGGAATGCAATATCGATAAAAATTTTCGATACCTGTATTTCGGTATTTTCGCTTTCAAAACGGTGATACTGGTATCAATTTTATCTAAAAAATGTTTTTTTTTCTCTTTATTGAAGTACAATCTGTCTTTACAAAAAAGACATTTAGTAATTTTGATGATATATGAAATATTAAATATTAGATTTAAAACCCAGTAAGCCTTTTCAATTTTGATATTGTGATTATATAGAGTATCTAAAAATGTGAACAAAATTACGTTATTTGAACAAACTTAAAAAATAAACTTGTTTTGCTGATGCCACTTGAAAAAACTGTCTCTTTTTTACATAAGAAAAAGTAAATATTTTGACACTTGTTTATACGACTTGAAAGAACATTTGTTTAAAGTGATTATGAGGTTTGAAGTTTAGATGGTTCTTAAAATTCAAGTATGATATGTATTAACTAGCGCTTATGTTTCAATGCCAGAATACCAATATTTCAAGGTATTATTTGTTATAAAACCGCCAAAAATTTGGGCGGTATACAGTATATCGTTTTTTGTTATACCGGTATAATGGTATAGAATTCTCTAATTGAGACTTGAATTGCTTTGTTAATTATTTTTATCCGTTACTATATTTAAGCACCCACATTAACCTAAATTTTCTGGATAATTAATCACAACATTTCTCATAATACCTTAGTTGCACCCCATCCAGTGACACTAAGTATTGCTCCAGGTTTAACTTCAGTTCCACTTTCGGCTAAATCTACTGATACTACTGTACAAACCGTATATGAGACTGGTTTTTCAAGTTCT
Organism: Ctenocephalides felis; assembly: GCF_003426905.1. Lineage (NCBI taxonomy): Eukaryota > Metazoa > Arthropoda > Insecta > Siphonaptera > Pulicidae > Ctenocephalides > Ctenocephalides felis. The sequence continues at coordinate 13,505,520 of NW_020539726.1, forward strand.
AGTACAGCAACGTCAAAATCATAATCCGCCCTCTTATTGTACGAGGGATGCATGTGGAAATCTATTACTTTATGAACTCGACCACCTTTGTTACGTATACTGCTTCCTATACGTACGGTTATGTCTTTGAGCGGCTTTTTCAACCTAGAAATAATTATTGATAGTAGCATATATGCAAAAATTCCATTGAAATTGAAAATTCAAATTTTAAAGTTAATTTAGTTTTTATCAAATTTGTAATTAATTCTCTAAAAGTTTTAAAAATTAGAATTTAATTACTTATTATCATTTGAGAATTTGATTTTTTCGTTTTTAAATGAGGTTCTAAACATATGTAAAATATTTTAAACCCCAATATTTATGTTGCCATATTTAAATTATAACATAGGTTATGCCCATTATATACATCTCATTACAATGTAGTTTAATTAATCAGAAGTAATATTTAGTATATTAATCTGGGAATATATATGGAGGCTATGCACATCAAACATTACGTTATAAAGAACTTAAAAAAATTTATTTTCTCATAATACCTGTTTATTAACTTCCCGTAGGGTAAGTTATTGTAATCGTCCAAAAATCGAAATTAAATTTTTTTATATTTCTTCACGTTTTGAAGGTTTCTGAACATTTTGGAATAATACCTTAGAAAAAATGGATGTGTGTACGTGTGTGAGTGTGTATGTATGCATGGATACAATTTTTCGCCTACGTTTTCGGGCGCACGGATCAACCGATTTGAATGGTTCAAAACAATCTATTCCTATTGGTAGAAAGATTGCTGGTTAGTTTTTGGCAAAAGTCGGTTCAGCCGTTTCTGAGATACGGAGCAAAGAATGCAGAAAATAGAAATGGAGTTTTTGAGAAATCCAAAATAACATTCATTTTGTAAAGATGGGTAAAAGTGGTAATTAAATTTTGTCTAAGACAGGTATAGCTTTTTCGGAGATACAAAGCAAAATGTGCAAAAAATGGCTATTTTGAAAGAAATAAGCATCCGATTAGAATAATTCAAAAAACTTTCTGCTTGTGTTAACGAAACGATTGTTTTCGAGGAAAAAAGTAATTTCATTTTCTTTTTATTTTCAAAATTATTTTATTTTATTTTTATTATCGAGAGATTTGCCTCAAGACACAATGCCGTACACCACTAGTTATTATTTTGAAGCACTATTTGTCCCGGACTTGTTGTATTAAAAATTTTATATTTTGAATTTGTTCTAATTAGAGTTATATTTACAGAAACAAACACACATAGTTACACTAAATACAATATTAATTACTCAATTTAATTTAAGGTTTAGTTTTTACTAAGCTTATATTTCGGATTTCGCAATAAAATTGGTTACCATTTGGTAAATTGTTAAAGTTAAAATATTTGACCATTTTTGAGGTATAACCCAGTTTTGAGCTAATTTCATGATTTTGATATTGAAATATTGCCGTTGTAATCAGACATAAGAGTAAGTTATAGTAATAACAAATAAATCAAAAAAGAAATTGTTTTTATACGTGTTTACGTTTTAGAGGTTTCTAAAAAAAATCATTTGGTGATAAAAATTGATGATAAGGCTTATGCACATCAATTTATCAGATATTTTATAGAGATTTTTATAAGTACAAATTTTGTTTCAATGCGTTCCGTGCAAATGTATATCAATTAGATTGCGACACTGCGTTTACGCTCTTTCAAAGTTCAAAGTTTTAAAAAAATTTCAAATGTAAAAAAATTCTCATATTTTAAAAAAAAACAAAGTTTAATTTTCAGTATGGGAAGTTTCACGAATTTACCTTCTACGATGCTATGCACCACTAGTTGTGCTATTGGATTGCGCTACAATCTGCATCTTTCTCTGTATATTTCATCTTTACAACTGAATTGATAATTAACCTTAACCGTATATAACTTTTAAATTGAATTTTCTAATGGCAAAACAGAAATAATATTTTCTTATTTGAAAAAATTTATGTAAAACTGCTTTGAAATTGATCAAATCTTGATCATCTTTTAGTTCTTATGTTTTTGCTTTTAATGAATGATTATTAATAAACCAATTGTTTAGTTTTAATTTACCGATGCAGCTATAAAACCCATTAATTTTTTCTTATAAGGATTGCAATATATTTTGTTTAGCTACAGATGTAGCTGATTTACTCATAACATTAATTTATTGTTATATATATATATATATATATATATAATATTAAGTATTTTATTAAAATATCCTTACCATTCAACACAGTGTGCAGCAGTTAGAATCCATTTTGGTGCAATAATTGATCCTCCACAAAAATGAAGGTTTTCACTTTGAAATGAAATTTGCCAACCACAAGTTGATATATCAACATCTTCACCTCCAACGATTCGGTCATCGAATTCTGTTACATTATTTCCTAAAAAGTTAACTTCGTTAGAAAGCAACTAAATTTTGATATTATTTCAACGTTAATATATTATTATCTTTTACCAAAAACAAAACTGATTTGAGCGAAAATCGCAAAAACTACCAAAGTTTCATCATTGTTAATTATGATGCTTTTGCAAGTTTTCAATACAAAATAGAGATCTCATGTACCAACTCATCATATTTTATACCCGGGTATTATATAATTTTTGATGAGCTATGTTCATACGTAAAATGCATAATTTTGAAAAATTTGATTACTGATTCATTGTCTACAACACGTAAAAATTGGCACTAAAGTACAATCATTATATGATAAACTGTATTTAAGTGCTTTCGCGTGTAGATATCAAACAAATCAGGTGTTTCCAATTTCCAATTTATACAAGTATTTATTACACGAATACAAAGTAGTATTCTAAAAGATTTTTCAAATAAGATTACAACTTGTGACCTTAAACCATATTCAGAAAGAAATGATTTAAAAAAAATAGATTTTGGGTTTAAAACTTTCAATAAAGGTATGTCATGCTTCAAAAATGGAGATACCAAAATACAAACTTAATTTAGCATTACTTTATATAAAATCAGGCTTTTATAGAAATAAGAAACTAGTGGGGTGCATGGTATCGTGTATCATGGTACCGGAATTGAAAATCTTGGTACGGTACCCAAAAAAATTTACACAAAATGTGTACACATTATTAAAATCTCTATAAAATATCTGATAATTTGATGTACATATGTCCAAAAACATTTTTGACCGACAAATGACATTTTTTTTAACTTATTTTTATTGAGAGTCTATAACTGCTGGACCTGCCTTTCAAAAATTTAATCAATTCTTCAATATAAGTAAAATGTTTTTTGAATTATTGAAATCGGACGCTCCGTTCTCTTAAAAACTGAGTTACCGTTTTTGGCACTTTTTGCCTCGTATCTTTGGAACGCCTAGACCTGTCATCGTCAAAAACTAATCAGCACGTCTCCTTATCAATACAAATCCAATGTTTCTTGAATTATTCAAATCGGTTGATCGGTGTTCCCGAAATCGTCGACGAAAATTTGTATCCGCACACACATCTAAGCTATGCCAAAATGTTCAGAATCTTTGAAACGTAAAGATAGGCAAAAGTTTTCATTTTCGATTTGTTTGCGATTACCATAACTTACCCTACGGGAAGTTAAATATCATGTTATTGACTCAATATTATCTCGAACCTTTTTTTGTATTTCGACACCCTGCTCTACAACAAATGAAAGTACATGCACAACAAAATTTTTATTCAAAATTTTTATACAAAAGTTACAAAATAGAAGGCAATTATTTTTGATATGATATTTTTAATCACTAGATTTCGTCAAAATGAACTCTAGAATTTCTGGATGATTTACTTTTGTGTAAACTCCCGGTTTATCAGATTGACCACAATGGGTACCCCAGGATACAATCCCTATAAGTTTCCTGTTTTTGTCAACTAATGGACCACCATAATCACCGTGACAAAAACCGTCACCTTTTGCAGAACCAGCACATAACATTCTATAATAAAATGTGAAAGTTATTAATTTTTTACAATTTTAAGGTGTTATTATAATTTAATTTTTACCTATCAGTGATTCTGTCTGGTTTTCCTGGTTCTGCATAATTACTTTGACATACTGAAGAATCTATCAGAGGAATCCAAGCACCAAGTAATTCTGAAGAATCGTTTCCTTCGGTCTGTAAATGAATTTTGAAATAATTACTAGCATTGATGCAGAAGTAATAAGTAATAATAATTACAACAATTAACAAGTGATTGTAATTAAGTAATTACCAGGTTCTAAAGGTTATTAATTTGTATGTATTTAAAATATATTATTAATTGTTAGTTATTAACTTTCCGAGATAATAAGTTTTTGTTTTTGTCAATAAATCCATTTGTAATTGCATGTTTTTTCGACCATTCTCGTCATTTTGAATTGCTTGTCACCAAAATGAAAAAAGCATGTATGTGCATGTGTGTGATCCAAAATTTTTCGAATTTCGAAAACGTTTTAATTTCAAAAAATCAAAAGCCTCAGTTAGATATCGTGCTGGTTAGTTTCAGAAAAATTTTGAATTTTTTTTTGTGATGATTCTTATAAACATAATGTTTAACTCTAAACAATCATCTTAGAATATTATAGTTATTTAACAGGCTGTAATAAAGTGGTTTACTTATAATTTGTTTTTTATGTAAATAGCTAAAAATGTTATTGTTCAAATTTTAAAAGCTGCTAAATTTTAATTTTATTGACTAAGTTGATTATTAGGATTTATTACACATAAGGGGAAGTTCATGCAACTTGCCTTAAATAAAATTGCAGGATCAGCATACTGTTAATTAATTTTAAGCATAAATATTAAATAAAAAACACACACATCCAAGAATTATGAGTTCTTGTTGTGACATATCATAGTTTTTATTCTATCGTTATTTAAGACCAATGTTATGGCAAGACCATGTTGGCAAAATCCTGTGTGGTAGCTGTGCAGTTAGGCGTTTTAGATAGAAAACCTAACATAGAAGACCCACAAATGTAAAAAAGACGATGTCATTATACCTGGATCTTTAAAATATGGCTTGATAACATATGAGTGAAGTTGCATTTTATGTATAAAACACTTGATCAGACAGCAAATACACGGCATTTTGACCGTATTTAGTAGCATTTTGTATGAAAACTGGAAGTTAACACAACCTTGCCATAACATTAGTTCACTTTACAGCAGAATCGGCCCATAAAAGTCAGTTTTTTAAATCAACTCACAGGAAATATATAGAATATAAAATACTTCAGTTTTATTATATTACCTGGTTAGCTCCCCATCCTGTTACATAACTAAAGATCCTACAGGAGTCTCATATTGCTCATTAGCTAAATTTACAGGTCGACTATTACACACTGTAAGTTTAATAGGATTTTTAACTTTAACCAGAGCGACATCATAATCAAAGGTCCTTATATTAAATTTCGGATGTAAAACTATGTCGGTTACTTCGTATACATTTCCATTTGAATTGTGGTAGGAACTTCCTGTACGTATAGTTAAATCATTGGTGTCACCGCTGAAATATTACCATAAATAATTATTTACAATAAAAAATGGCAGTTTTTGAGAGTACTAAGCGTCCGATGTGAATTATTCAAAGAACTTTCTGCTTGTTTCAACAAAATAATCACCTTGGAAAAACAATTTTTGTTTCTATTTTTTTTTCAATTTTTTGTTTCAAAAATTTTTTTTGTATTTCGAAAATAATTTAGATTGTAATTTAATTTAGATTTAATTACTGTTTTAATATCCTTCAAACAAATAATTCCAACTTTGCAATTCAGTTTATATAATTCTTATGAATATTGAACAATGTTACGATATTTATAAAAATCTATTTGAAAACATTTAATATCATTTCGTTACGGTACGGGAAGTTTCAGCAATTTGCCTTTAGGCACGCTGCCATACCCGTTAGTTTGGGATGTATTTGTTTAAAATACTATTAAATATTGAATATATATTTTATTTACAGATATATTCTTGACATTTGTTCGGCATCGAGTATATTTTTATTAATGATCCTAGATAATTTGTCTGAATAAAAATTTAATACATGCTAATTTAACATGAATAAACATATAGTTTGTTATATTTTTAATAGACTATTGGTTAACTTCTCATAAGGTAAGTTATAGTATTCGAAAACATCTTAATCATTTTTGATTTTGACAACAAAACATTCCTATTGATAGGGAGGCGTGCTGATTAGTATTTGGCTAAAGCAAAGCAACATTTCAGATATGGGCAAAATGTAATTCATTCAGAAAACATTTTACTTGCAATGACATTATTGACCAAGTTTTTGGGAGGCAGAAAAAGTTCAGAAAATTTATTTATTTAAGTTCAGATAGAGGGCAACGTGGTTTTATCGAATGATGTTTATGTTTGACTTTATCGAATGATGTTTACAAGGAAAGCCCCATAGTTCATTCCATAAGTCCAAATGGGCCAATGATAGTTTTGTACAGAAGTACCTTGTTATCGAGAGAGATTTCAGATTACTTCCCAAAAAGCCAGTAAAAATCTTTTATTTTCAGTTGATTTGTTTCTTTTTATTTTCAATGTGCGTTCTCCATGTCAATTTTGAATCAATGCGCATGCCTAAATATTTGACAGAATTGCATAGTGGAATTATTGAATTGTTTATGACGATAGGTGGACTGTTGTGAATAAAAGTCATAATTAAAAAGTCTAATTTTTTTACTTTCAAAATTCTCAGAAATATAATTCATTCAAAGTTTTCAAAAAAACTTAGAATTTAACACTTTTAAATTCCGCCACTTGTTAACTAATCCGCTAATTTTTGTTTTCTCGACGTTTCAAGGCATTCCGAATTGAATGAGACCAATTTGAAAAAAGTATATGTGTGTGTGTGTGCGTGTGGTGAACAGATTTTTTGCCGTAAATTGACGTTTTCTCAAAAACGACTGAACGATTTCAAAAATTCAAAAGCCATTTGATGCACCTCTATGAGGACGTTTCTTTGTAAATAGCAGAAAAGTAAAAAAAAAATCGTCCAGGTTTTAGCCCACAATTCTGAATTGATTTGTATATACAAAAACCGTTCGAAAGATATTGGTTGGGAATCGACCTGATT